>NW_009600764.1:0-75988 GCF_000690535.1 Cariama cristata
CGGGATCAGCCCTGCCCACAGCACTTTCTTCTCGGAGAGATCCGGCAGCCGCGGGCACAGCCTGAGCGCGAAATGCGCCTTGGTGTCGGGCAGTGGGGCTCCCGAAAAGAAAAACGCTTTTCCCCGCGTCCCGGGCCGCTCACCTCAAGCCGCCCGCAGCAGCTGCCGCAGGACGAGGGCCCTCCCCGGGCCGGGAACATGCCTGTCCCCCACGGTTACTTGTTGCAGAGCTTTAATGACTTTTCCCCTGGTGCTGGTGACAACTGAGATGACGCTGCACTCCTTCAGGAAAAACAAAACAAAACCATCTCTGTTTTGCCCATTTAAAACTTCGTGAATCTTTCCTACAATGTTTTCTACACTGATCCAGTAACCCATCTTATTTGCTGGTGATGATGGCTAGGCTCCTTTTTATGAGTTAGATTAGAAATCAGACATTAATTGTAAAACTCTAACTTGCTAATGAGCTGCAAATAAACTATTAATTAGTGGCAAATTAAAATCAAAACACACCTTATTCCTACTCTCTGACATACAATTTTGAAGGCGCATATTGTTTCAAACTACAGCCTGTATCACTGGCACAGCAAATTGAGATCCTGAAAGGTTTCTCTCCAGGATAAATAATTAAAATATATTCTAGTTTAATTGACATTATAGAGGACACAAATGAGGTTTTCCTTTTAGAAAGAAATAGCAGTTTCTAAATAAAGCTTTGCAGGCTGCAGAATGGAGGTTTCAACTAAATGAATAGTCATTACTACCTTTTCAGTGATGTGGGCCTTTTGATCAGAAAAGAAATTAGCTCTAAAGGACAGACAATAGGAAGCCTGCCCTGCAATAGGAAGAAAATTAGATGGCTAAGGCTCTTAACAACACCTATTTCTATAAACCTCGGAGCTTCTTGCTTTTCAATTACAGCTGTTCATTTCATATAAGGAAAGTGGAAAAACACAGGGGGAATATAAACTCTGTTGCACCAAAAAAAGCCCAAGACAGGGCAGGCAAACAGTCTTCCCATTTCCCTTTGATTTTTTAATTATAATCAGTTAACTAATATTATATATTTTATAATAACAAGAGTATTCAGTATAGCATTCTCTAGGTCAGTTAAATGATCAAGATGGACTACATTCAGTAAAGGGACTAATAAAACATGAGAAACTTTCAGTTAGGTAGTTGGATTTTCCGCTGTACATCAAATAATATATTTTGCATGTGCGTCTTGTTCTTCTGTGCATTTTTCAGAGAAAACAAAACAAGACTGAAGAACTTGAGGAAAACAAAATGCTGAATAACACTCTGCTGTCTTTGGTTATATTAAAAACTAACTCCAGTTCTTCTGAACTGAAATGAATGTTCTTTAGTTATACTCAGAACTGAGAGATTATTTCAGACTTGTTCTCCTCATATTACTCTTAACTTATACAGCTCAGTTATTTTAGAAATCCTATTCTTACTTTTAAAACTTAAAATTAACTTCTTGTGTAATAGCTTTAAAATATGGGTTCTCTTTTAAATTATTTCATTTGGTCATCGTTTTTGAACATTGTTATTTCTCCTGAATATAAAGGTAATCTAAGTTTTCTTACGAATGTGAGACACAATCATAAAAGCACATCTTTCTTCCTCTACCATTTCTCCCTAGCTATAGTTTTATGATTAGGTGTAACAAGTAGATGATAATGTGTTATTAGCTATGTAATATAGTGTAATTGAAATAATCTTTCAGTTATGATTTGAATATATAATAGTCACAAAGCTTTATAGTCACAAGTCTGTTCTCATATCGTCTCAGCTGGACTACAGAGTTCTCTTTAACGAATAACATAAAATCCCAGACATTCCACCCCACCTTTCATTCTTTCTATTCATCTATTTACTTATTTATCTTTCTTTCATTCTTTCTCCTTTCTTTCTCCTTTTTCATTTTCCTTTTTCATTCTCTTTATTTTTCCTTTATCTTTATTTTTCTCTTTCTCTCTCCTTATCGTACTCTTTGTTTAGAAATAAGGCTACACAGCTGATTCAAAGGGGTGATCAAATATATATGAATTGTTTTTTCAGTGATAAGGTGTCTTATTCTTTTCATCCTCAAAGAAGAGTTTGATAAAAATTAATTTTCTTGTTCAGAAAACTAAATCACATTTGTCTTCTACCTAGAAGTGATTTTAATATGAAATATGAATGATAGCTTTTTATTCAGTGTCTGTATCCCTCTTCACTCCTGCTTTGGCCTTCTGATATATAAGAATAAACAATAAGAAATAGTTTAATCTGTTAAGAATTATTTCCTAACTCACACATTGGAGTCACTAATATCAGTATTTGGAATAATGTCCCTGCTTGAGAGTGGTTAGAAGGTTATGATTAATGTAAGTCTCTGCCTCACTTTTTTACTGGGACAAAGCTTCCATTTATTTTGTAAGGTCTTAAATAAAATTTTGATTTATTTGAAATGAATTTGTCTGGGAAAAGTTACTTGTACTAGCTAGTGGGAAAAGCTTCCCTCCCTCCATACGAATAGATAGCTAAAGTATCATTTAGACTTCTGCAGTTCACAATACAAAAGCTACATAAATAGCTGCATCAGTGAGGAGATGAAGAACTTGGGAAAACCCAGCAATTCTCAGTCCAGACCTCACAGTAATGTGATAGTACCTTCAGTCCCTGTAAGCAACTGGAGGGTAAAGAACTGTGTGCAGGAAAACAAGTGAATCTAGACTGACCTTGACTCTCAAAATCTGAAAATCTCAATTTTGAGATTTTTTAAGATTGTTGAAGTATCAGAGCAACAGGATTTTGGAGCGAAGTTCTACTAAGAATAGAGAAGTAGGGAACGTAAAGAGCTTTGAAAACTAGAGTGAACACTTTGTGAGTGGCGCTATGTTGGAGGAGTCAGACATGAATGGATGTAAAAGACATCAGTACAGGCTCAGTGTTAGCAGGGAGAAGTTTGAATTCCTTTAGCTCTCCCAGTCCACCTTGGAGAAGACATGGCCGGCCACAAGAGCAACTCACTAGACCTGAAGATCCTTTCTGCTCTTTTTTTTCCTAACATAAATGAGGGCAGTATGTGCTCCACAGCTTCTGTAAAGCAAATATATGCATGTACATATACAATAGATATAAAATAACAGAAATGGATCTCACAGAAGAATCAGTTATTATATGGACGGTTTTCATGGCACAAACATATTTCTGACCTGAACATGAGTCACAAACAGCTACACCAGTTAAATTGATAATCAGCAGTCATCCTCTATTTCTGTAATAACTCAAAGCAATTGCTGATATTGAAGGTATCTCCCAAGAGCTGTTCAATTTCCAGTCTTGCTGAACAGTGCAAAGAGTCATGACTAACGACCATCAGAATTCTCTATTACTGCTCACTTATAGATACAACGGCTGCTTAGGACTACGAACAATGGAGCATATGCTCAAGGTTCCTATTGTCTATGTTAGTGGTCAGGCTCTTTGTTGACTCTGTAGATAACACCTCTTCTCCTTGTAGGGCAAGTACAGTTAGCACTTGCAGTGGAAGAACTTATGCAATGGTACAGAAGTTAAGGACTTGTGAAATAGTTATTTCAAGACCATTTTTGAAACAGGTGGACCAGTCACACAATGTGCATCTAGAGGGACATGTGGATCTTGCTGCTGGTGCAGCCGTCACCTTTCTCATCCAAAGAATCTGATCAAAACCCAATTCTCCTTCGTTAAGAGGCCCTTTGATTCCACTAGATTCCCTTCTCTGAACCTATCAGGAACATATGCAGTGTAATTACTGGGACATAGTACTCCATGGGACAGTGATGAGGTACAGGAGTGTAAGGTGTTTCCAGGTGGATTAGATGTTGGGTCTGAATGTAAGTGAGGGTCACAGGACCCTCATCATGTTAGAAACAAGAAAAAAACCCCACCAAACACAACCTTATTCTCGCAGAAGAAAACAAAAAGCTACTCAGGGAGTGTAGCATGAAGGGCAAGAGGGGATTTGATATGCAGTCCCGAGGCTACTACCTGAAGAATCCAGTTAGGAAGTGAGGGGGATGCTGTGTGATGCAGGAGAAGCTACAGGGGGAAAAAGCTTCAAAAGGAACCATTTAGTGGCAGAGAAGGGAAGCCAGGAGGGAGACCATGCATTCTGTGGGGCACTTTATGTCCTCTGTGACATGATTGGTTTCCCTTTTGCTATCTTTTAGTGTTGTCAGCTGCCACCGTCTTCCTGGCCCACCCCATTCACAATTTTGCAAAATAGCTCATCAATATAAGGTGCAGTTTCTTTTTGAAAAAAATTCCATGATCCCTTAGAAAATAGTGTAATCTCAGAAAACTGTCATAACTGACTTTGATTTAACTTGATTTGAAGACTTCACAAATAAGGCATATCTAAAGGATGTCCAGTGAATGTTAGGATCAGCATTCGAAATTATATTGTACAGAGGTTATTTAATCCACAGGATTGCCTAGTCCTATTTATTTAGTAGAGGATATTTGGATTGGAGCTGAAAAATAATTGTAGGTTGATAAGAAAACACTTGGTATTTATGATTTTAATCTGTGCTAATGCAGACTTGATCTCTGTATCTGTTTTCCAATTTCTATACACAAACTTCATGAAGACTCAAGCCTGCACTATTTGCACATCTATGGCTCCCAGTAAAGCTAACAGAAAACTAGTGGGAGGTAGTTGTGCCCTAGTGTTGCAAGGAAAAAACACACTGTTCTTATCAACAGTGACGCTACTTCTCATTGCACATTCTCAAGCTAAACTGCCTGAAGAATGGCAGCTAACTCACACAAAGCTTTGCAACATTCATATACAGTCTTCAAATAAAAATGAGGACCTTATCCTTCCATTCTTCAGATTCCATGCAATAAAACGAACTGTAGGTTCTATTTTGATGTTTTTATGGCTCTTCCTATAATGGTATTTGAATATATTACAAAAATCAGTGCAGTTTTTACTGAATAGCATTCCATGTGAAGGTGAGGAAGTACTAGCTCTATTTACAGATGAGAGATTCCGACAGTGGGTATAATAGTAATGCGTGAAAACTTTCTGAAAGACACAGGAAATATGGGGAGTCAGATCTCTTGGGCTAGATCAAATTAGCTCAGGGCTTGGTCATCTTGCATATCTGTAATTGATCATGCCCATAAATATTAGGAGCTGAAAAGGACTCAAAGCAAAGCTGAAATAATGGAAAGGGAACAGTCAGATCTACATTTTGTAACTCATTGGGAATAGTTCAAACAAAACATCAGGACAAAAGAATCCAGAGAATGAAGAAAATGTTATCAATCCCATCTTTGTACATATTTGCAACTCTATTAAGCCATATGTAAAGAATATGTTTTGAATTAGCTGGGGTCTGACTAGAGTGGCATGGAAAATATTCTTTCACAAATAAAAAGAAAAAAGAAAAAAAAAGATAAAAATTTCTAAAGAGTAAGGGTCTGCAAAAACCATTTTTTTTCAAGCTCATGCAAGACACAATTAAGACAGACAGTCTTGGCTCACAGCTAGTATGTCTACTGAAACAGAAAAAACCTACACCTTCGTGTGCCAGCATAGCTGGGAATAGTAACCACGTGTCCCTCCTTAGCAAGGTCCTGTGGCTCCTGCACTGCTTGGTTAATGGGATGAATTCCTAATCCTTGAGAGGACAGTCTGTGCTTCCCGCAGCCTTCAGGTGCTTCTCAAGTGCTCCCACAGGATGCATGGCTACCAGGTAGAACATTGTCAAGTAAGGGAAAAGTTGTTACTATTTTTTCTATTCAAAACTAACCACGAACCATAGAACATACTTACATTTACAGTGTTACTATTCCTTTGGATTTCCTTAATTTTAAGTGTCTGAGGAAATGAAAGCTACAGAGAAAAGATGTCTGTGCTGTTGTACACCATGACAACGCACAATCAGAATTAAGCAACAATCAGACTTCCCAGACTAATAATTTTCCACTGGTAACTGTTACACCATGACTTTAGATTAATCAAGTACAGATGTGAGCTTGAACTAACTACTCATTTTTAAGGTTAACTACCTTATGCTAGGGAAACTTTCAGACTTCCAGATAGAAGGCTGATGTGAGACCTGCTGGATTTACACAGGATTGATACTTATGCTGTTACAGTTTACTTAAAAACCCTGCATGAAGATTAAGAGCAAAGTCAAGTTCCACTGTTTGCTGACACGTGCTAACTTCCTGCTCAAAAAAGGGCAAGATGGCACAGAGGACACGAACTGGTCAAAAGAAAACCCTTTATGTCTAGGTCTTTGGGTCTGATCCCAGAGAGCTACAAAAGAAAAGAACTACTATCTGGTAGGTGTTGCTGGCTTATGTATACTGAGTTGGAAATCCTTGGTGCTCTTACTCTGTACTTGTTTTTGCATCATCAACTCTTCAATAACTTGCAATTATAACTCAGTTATCCTGAACTGATTGTGGTACGGGGACTGTGCATAGTGCTCCTGCACATAAAGAGCCCTCCAAGTTAAATTGTTAGAAAAGTGTGGATAAACAGGTCTTATTTCTGTTCATACCATTACATTTGCGATTAAATAGAGGACTTTTGAGTCAAAAAAGATGCTAATCAGGTATTTCTCCCTGTTCCTGTGTTAACATCATACACATAAAAAAGCAACATTTCCACATTCAGAATCGTATCAAAACAATTGTTGCTACAATATAAAGTAATATTTATCAGCTTCTGGCCCTGCTACCACTACACATTTGATCTATTTTCCATTTAGCTAATTAGGCAACTAGCAGCATGAACTATTTATTTACAGACTTGAAGAAATACCTGACCCTGGGCTTATTACCTAGAATAGAGCTGAAATGGTTATACTGATCACACATCTGCCATTTTTGTCAGCTATATGCTTGCAAAATGAGACAGATTTTTTTAAACTATGATTTCTAATTATTCTACTCATGACATCAGGCCAGATCGTGTTTGCTCAATAAGGTGTTGCAGAACCATGACAATCACAGCTTACATATCTCAAGGTCATGTAATATCTAAAGGAGGATGATAATTCTAACTTGTAACACGTTGATCAAATATAGACTCCAATTACACTGACTGTTAGTGTGATCAATATTGTTTAGCTTTTCATGTTATGTCTGTCATGCCCCCAAAATTCTAGTGTTTATAGATTAATAAAAATGTTACAGGTAGGACAAATATATATGTACATACGTGCGTACACATTGGTAGACACAATCACTGAGCAACTTAGATTAAGAGCAAGACAAAACTGAAAAATCTCTTTCTGTTTTGTTTGTGTGGTAGTTGTCTGAGACTGAATCAGTATTCCCACTTAAATCGTAGTGAAGTCGCAGGCTAAGCACTATACAGAATAGACCCTATCTTATCAATGGCAGAATGTATTTTGTTCTGTCATTCTTTCCACCTAGAGTTAAGGTAAAATTATATACAATTACCAGTCTTTCTCAGTAATTTGTTCTGCAGACAAGTCAGTTTGCATTATCATTTCTAAAGTTTGAGGCATAGGAGTAGGATAAGTCTGAGAAGACTCTCTGTTTTGAATTATTCTCTGCTGGGTTTCTGGGGAAATGGTAGTTAATAACAAACATAATAAAAATTATAGACGATAAGGTATATAGTCTTCAGGGTAAATTATCTATTGATGTAAATTTTACAATGTCATTATAATATTGACTTTACTGCACCTGCAACATAGAACATAAGAAAAAACACCCTATTGCTTACTTTAGAAAACAGGTAAGTAGTCCCTTTACTCCATCTTTATAAAATGGATAGAAGAATGATAATTTCATTCAGTGAGGTTAACATTGATGGTATGGTTTTACAAGTACTTCAACTGACTGATTAAAACTGGTTAAATTAAAGGATATCTCCACCTGCATATTCCCTATGAAAAACAGGACTCCATAACATGAAAATAAAAAAAAGAGAGAAAGAAAAAGAAAAAGGTTGCACATAGCATATTTTCACTTGCTTGCTATGAATTCTGTGTGACAGGAATGTGTTTAGTGATGTTACTCCAGCTAATGGACTAGTGCAACAGGTGCAATATTTTGTGCAATAGCCTTTTCTAAAAATCTAGATGTGTCCATGTAACTAAACACCAGATAAATTACTATTTAAAAATGTAAATGACTGAACAAGAACGGGATTACACATAATAAGGTAAAACCGTTTTAGTACAAATACCAGAGGGATATTACCACTACATGGGATTTTTCGGGCTTCAAGTCATGCAACAGTGCTTATAATCTGCATGTGAAATTACCGTGATTGTGTGTGCATGTGGAGTATTAGCAGGTGTGAATGGCCAACAAGATAGTTGTCTATTTGCATGTGTGATAATGCTAAACACACACAAATTAAGCTTACATCTGCATATTCATTATGTAGCCAGGGCAGTTTTAAGTTTTGAATACCAGACCTACAAGATTCAACTGTAACAAGCCTAAAGTCACATTAAATTCTAAACTAGAAGAGTTGGTGTAAACACAGCTATCACTAGGTTGCCAAAATGCATACTAGATTTTTCTAATTATTGAAATCAGGCCACAAATTACTACCACATTACGTGCTATTGATGAACAAATGGGATATGATGTATATCTGCAAAGTTTGATAGCAACATCAAGAAAGTTCAATAGCAACATCAAGAAAGTTCAAATATGCGTTCTGCCTAGATGAAGAATTTAATCTTGTTTGTTAGGTAAAGTACCTTTGTTGTTGTTGCTGGTCTTTGAGAGAAAATACTCAATTTTAGGACGTTTCTCTTGTAGTCAAAATCAATTGCATCAGAACAGTTATGTTTGGAGTAGCATCATCTAGTTTTGTGGAAAAACATGAACTGAATAGGAGTGTAGCTTCTTGACAAACAAGATTTTTGAGTGCTAATTGAGATCAAGTAGCAAACACTAACTAATCTGAAATCTAGTAATACTTGCATGTGTTATGTAGTTAAAGACTAATAGATACAAAAGAAGTTAAAATGCCAGAAGTGTTTTGGGGGAATTTGATTCACAGCTTCCATGAACTTCAGGCAATGTGGGGAAATACTAAGCGTAGGATATTTGCTTGTAGCAGCAGACTACATAAAGGAACTCAAGATAATTGAAATTATAGTCACTCTGTTCTGAAAAAGTGAATAAAAATGCCATCTTGAATTCTTACTGCTTTTCAATTGCTTACTGCTTCCTAATTAATTTCACTCTTGAACTGAACATCTTTTATTGCATTTCTGGATTTTAGCTTACACAGCTCAGAGTCCTGCTCTACTCTTCTGATAGTTAAATTTAACTAAGTTACTGGATGACAAATATGTTATTGTAGGTGTCATATTACCAGTAGTTTGATAAGCAGTCATCTCTATCATTTAGCTGGCTGCTGAGATTATCTCAAGGAAGTAGCTTCCCTTTCTTTCTGCTCACATAGTCTGTAGTATATTCCTATTGCTCTGTCACACGGGAATTTAACATTCCTGGTCTTACAGCTCCTGTTTTCTTAAAAATATTCACTGATCTTTAGTTCTGATAACAGGATATCAAATGCCAGATTAACAGCATTCTGATATGAGTATAATTCCAATGATACAGTATGACTACTGCTCAGTTACCTTACATTTATCTCAGTACCACTGAAATCCAACCAGAAACTGGAATTTACTTTCTCTTTGAATTGGATCCAGATTTTCACTAAGAATATTACTCAGAACTACAGTAGGATTTGAGTCAGGTCTTTTAGATAGGATTCTAGATATCCTGACTCAAAGGCAAAATTTCAAGTAGTGAATCTGAAGACTTGTTATTTGAGAAGATCTAGCCCAGGCAATTCAGGTCTATGAGCCTCTTTCCCAAAGTAATCCTGCAGAGACACAAAGAGCAGCACTTATCTCCCAGCTCTGGTCTTGCTCCTGTCTCTAGCACAGACTCAGTCTCTGGTAATGTAAATGCAAGTTATGTTGCTGAAGGATCAGACCCTTATGTCTGTTATTGTGCGTTGATTTGTAAAAATCCATTAATTAATTGCTTTCAAGGAAAAAAATCATAATCCTCTTTAATAGTCACCAAGCTATAAATGAAGCTTAACAGTAAAAGTTGCTTTATAAAAAGGATGAAAGTTATACTTCGTTTTCCTCAGTAGTTACTTACAGTCATTTTAAAGTCAGCACACTTTAGCTAGCTACCTAAAGCCAGTAGTTATCTATTTGAAAAGAGTAACTAAATTATAGGTGTTTCTTTATTCTACCATAAATTGACATGTTCTAACAAGACAGTTTGTTTGCTTTTATTGTTCAAAGCCCCAAAGTCTTTACTATCTGTTTCTTGACTTGTCTTAAATGTTTGATTAAGCACTGTGAGAATTGTCAGTATTGATAAACTTCTTTCCAGTACATTAAGCACTCTAATCCTTTACATTCCTACTCTGTCTCCATTGCCAAGTCAGTCAGCTTCCTTAGCACTTGATTTTAGGCCAATATTTGCATTAGAAATGGTCTATAAATAAAAATTACTGCAATAGCGGGAAAAAATGTTTTTCTACATCTGAAGAATTCTGATGGAAACAGTATGCAAAAGTGTCTGCTTGCTCTTCTATAATCACAGGAATTAAATAGCTATCTAGTGAGCTAATTAAAAGGGGTAATTAAACTCATCACTTTTTTCCCAGTTTTCTAAAAATCTTGATTTTGATGAGTGGCAATGTTATTTATCTTTCCTTCACGAGCTTGAACTAAGCAGGAGTTTTTTAGTATCTGTATTGCATTTTGGATTAGACTATGTGTTTATTGTGATAATTTAATAGAAACAGGTTCAAATCAGGAAGTTCAGAACTCAGTACGAACTCTGTCAATTTTTGGCACTGTTAGGGCCAGCATTTTGTTTTTATTTTTTATTGCATTCCTTTCTTCATACTGCTCCAACATCGAAATTGTTGCCCCAAATATAGACTGTGTCAAAATGTATTTTTCAATGCGTAAGAGATTTAATTTAGAATGCAATACTGCACAATTTGACTATGTTTCCCTTTATTTTTTTTTTTACCTCTTTGAATCTCACTTGGGTGAATTCTGGGGATGGAAGCACATTTCAGGACAGAAGGGACATGCTGTAAAAGACATACATTTGTACCAGGATTACACAAACATAACTAAGTTTGGAATTTGTTTCCATACAGGTAATCAGCTACATAGCTGTTTGTTAGCTACACAATGTTTGTGTATCATCATATTTGTGAATGCTTCTTCAAATTCAAACTCACCTAATTTCATCAGAGTCAAGAATTCTTATTTTCATTTGTCTCTGGCCATACCTATGAACTATGCGAAACAGCATGGTTCTATTGATCTTGCTGGTGCTTCACAAGTTTCAACCAGCCAAGGGTTTGCCTGCTTATCTGTAGGACACTGGCAGAAAACTTTACTATCTCCTCTTCTGTATTTTGTGAATGTACAACTTCCGTGAACTCAAATAGGTAATTTGGATGCAAAAAGTATTTGGTATTTCAACACTAGTATCATCTTAGGAAATATATTCACACAAGATTAACATGTCATTACTTTGTCATAACTGCTACAGAACTGTGTTATTTCTAAATGAAATCACTGCATGCTTATATTGGTTCTTACCAAAGGCTGATCCAGTTCAGTATATCATTTGCATGTTTCCCTTTTTAAAAGATGATTTGGGAATGCCACATGCAACAGAGAATGAATAACAGTGGTTAGCGAGAGCAAAAGTGTAAATGCCAGGTCCTAACCTCGTAATCTTTACATAGTTTGCAGGGACAGCAGTAGGATTTTTGCCTCAGTAAAGACAGGAGGATCAGGCTCCACAGTGTAATTTTACATGAAAATGAAGTGGATGAGATACTTCAATCAGGCTCATTTAAAATAAAATAGGAGGGCTGCCTTTTGTCTGCATTGCTAATAAGAAAAATATGGTAGAATAGAAGGTAATTGTAGTAAGGTATGTCCTGTTTTTCTCAATTTTGCCCAGTTTTCTTTGATATGATTATGGATGTCTTCAGGGTGGATTTATTAGTTTTGGAGATGTACATTTTTCTAGTACATGTATAAGAACTGATCATTTGTACATAGGGGAAGAGAAAGGGTAGAGACATACAGAAAACAGATGGTGTAGCAAAGAACATTGTGTCTGCAGCATTCTTCATGAATAACATGAATTACACAGAATCGCCATAGATTATTTTAATGGCTCGATCCTTATGCTGTTATGGTAACTACAGAGAGAGTTTTAAGCCCCTCCACCAGGGAAATTATGCATCAGAATAGTAAAATTTTGTAATGAATTTCACTTGTTATTCAAACTTCTTTATCAGAACTTTGGGGATTAATAATTTTAGTACTTTTTTCCTTCTGGAGAACCATAAAGAGTGGTTAAAAAACCAGCAGAAAACATGCAGTATATCTAAAATTGAAGCAACTCATTGATTTCAGTGAAATGGTGCTGATTTACCCCGAATGAATTTGTGGCTCATCTTTTCTATATGCAGGAGAAAACTCCTTTAGGATGAAAAGCTCCTGGATAGTCAGGGACATACTTTACAACAGCTGAGTTCATTTAAGTCCACTGTTTACCTGCTGGGTTAGGGAATCGGTTAAGGTTACATATGTCCAGAGTTTCTCAGTCTGTCCTTTCTTTCCTTGTGGAAGTTCAGCCCAGGAAGAATTTTTGGAGTTAGCCTCTTTGAATCTGATTTCTGTACATCCATCAGCTAGGTCTGAGGGGCAAGCAGATACCTGAGTAAGCATGTCTTACGCACACTGCATTTTGTGCCTGTGCACTGATTTCTGTCTGGACAGTGATGAACATATCTTTGGCAATCTTGGAGATTCATAATGCCATTGTAAATTTTCTGGTTCAGAGTGAGGTACCAAGCAACAGGTTTTCAGAATTATTTTGACCTTCTTCTACAATAGGGCTGAGGAAGTAGAAACAGTGACCACTACCCCTGTTTTTGCTGCAAAGAACCTGCTCCAACAGAACGGAGCCTGTCCTCACTACGTTCAACAGCAAAGGCTAAACTCACTTAGACTTTTTTTCATCGATTAGTATCTAACTGCAATGCATCCTGTTCATTTCAACATAAAAAGTCAGTGCTACGTATCAAAGTGGGATAGAATCTGTCTCTGGATAGCTGAATACCCAGAAATAAATGGTCTGTTTGCAGAGCAAGTGGGCCAGCATGCAAGGTGCTCTCTGTGAATGATCTGACTGTAGGTGTACATTTTCCATAGGTGAGAGGCAATAAGACATTGCCTACGTGTAGAGTGGGTACCTTCTAGTTCTCTGTAAATTCATATTGTGGCTTAATGCTCACTTGCTGCCTCTTATAGATAAGCCCTAAGATAATTGTTCATATTAAAAAAAGCTGTTCTTCCTTTAACAGTAATCTTCTATCTCTCTAAAGCAGTATGTTAAAGACAGATTAGACGTAAACCCTAAAAAGTTGCTAAGCAGATATAAACAAAAACACCAGGGTATTTTATACACATAAAAATTATGATTTAAAAGTTTTTCAAGTAGGGTAACATCACTCCTTGTATCATACTGAATTAATAACATCTCTCAAGCACCTGCCTAAACCAGAAGTCTTTCCAAGAGACTAAGCATAACCTCTCTCATTAAATCAGCATTCAGAAGGCTAACTAGCAGATGCTGCTGACAGGAACCCAAATGTAATCTCTTTAACCTTGTCCTGTGAGGAGCAGACAAGTCATGACCGAGTAATTCCAACTAAATTAGATTTTATGTGAAAGTGTATAATCTAAATTAAATTTGATTAAAATGATTCACTGAGTTGTATTTGCTTTTAAAGGTCCTAATGTAGCCAAGGTGACCAGTTTTCAGTAATCTGTGTAATCAGATCAATTTATTTTTACATGCTTGGATCAAGATTTTTTAATCTAGTGGATTTTTTTTGTATTAATCATATTTCTATTGAATATCCATGGATAGAATAGGTGTTTTCTATTCAGATAGAGGCTCACTGTAATTCAATTTTCATCATGTTAGTGAAGAAGATTGTGAAATCTAACTGTGGTACCTATAAAGATGTATGATGTAAAATATCTAAAACTAACTGCAAGGAGAGAATCATCAGGTCATCAGCTGATCAGAAGACAATATCAAATGTAAAAGACTGTAAGACAGGTGAATCAGAAAGGGCTAGGGAAAAGATTTTTTTTCTGTTCTCCTGTCCCCAAAACCATGTTCAGTGGGAAGCTTTGCTCAGCGTAGACTCATAGCAGCAATAGGAGTGGAATTCTGCAGCTGCCTGTTTGTGTAGTGATAAATTTCCTGGGCTTAACCCCTTCACATCCTCTTCCCCTGCTGGGAATTTAAGCAAGTGGGATGAATCTTGGTCACTGACTTTATTACATTTTAAAATCTTAATTGAATACTGCTAGTACTGGTTAGTAATAACTGTATTCTCAACACTAATCACAGTCTGCAATCAGCAATCAACATATAGGTTCTAATTAAGACTTATTAAATTAACTGGACAATTTTATTTAATGTATGAAGTCAGGGGTTGCTGTGTGCTGAATGCAACAGTTTTAATTTCAATGGGAAGAAGATCATGGACTCTACAAGAATTTCTACAATGGGAAGAAGATCATGGACTCTATACAAGAATTTCTGCAATTTTTTGTAAGAAGCTGCTGTTATTACTTTTTCAGATACTGTTTCCCTCTGGTATCTGGTGGCCTTTTTTTTTCTTTTCTTGGACATCATTTATTTCCATAGTTTGAAGGCCCTGCTACAAATCCACAGCTCTGTAGTGAACAGGACTTACTAGAAACTTACAGGTCATCTTTAGAGATGTTAATAGATCTGAAACAGTGTCTGGTTATGTTAGTACAAAAAGGCTCAAAGTTGCAGAGGGAAATTAAGATGTATTATCCATGATGTTAATCAGGTGATACTGCTGCATGTTCTCACGTTAAATTTTGGATTACGCACATATTAAACTGCTAACTACTCCAGGTAGATATGGCAGAATATTGGAATAATTCAAAGGGAATGAGGTGCCCAGCGTTTACTTGGCATTATATTCCTTTAGGTTTCCCAGACTGTTTTCCCACCTTTAAATACCACGACTACAGCTCTTTGCTCATTCTTCCTTATCACATCAACAGACCCTGTACAGACCACATAGCCCACTAAGCCTGTCCTTGCCTATGAGCAAAACCCTTCGGCTCATGTTAAATTTTAAGTGTGGGAATATCTTCACAGATTTAAATGAGATTCTTCACAGACTTAAAATTCAGCATGAGTTTCTGCCTTTTATCATGTTCTCTCTCTGGACAACATCTCTGGTGTTAAAACTCTTATGAAGAGAATCAAAGTATGAGTCAGTAAACTGTTCCCTTCTCTACGTTCTCCACCGGAAACAAAATAAAGCTATTCCATCTCAGCATCTGCACTGATTCTAAGCCAAGAGTATTCCTTGTCCTACTGGTTTTTATTGAGTGGGAGAATAGAAAAACAACATAAAATGTCTCCCTTCTCTAGAGGATCACTCCTCAGTTTCTTCTTACCATAATGAAAAAAAAGCATACTATATTTCAATAATACTTTTTAAGCTTCACATTGTTTTTCTAAGTACAAATTTACCTAAACGTTTGGCTGAACATCTGAAAAAAATCAGTCCTAATTTTTTGATTTATTTTTACTAGACACAGGGTTGGTGGAAACTATCCATATTCCGAAGATCCAACATTCAAAATAACCAAAACATGAACAGAAGTAAATTCAAGCTATTCCATTTGTAGACTTCTATACCTTCTACCTATATTTTTTGTTGTGCATGAAGCATTCATATTGGCTTATTAAATAGTCAGGTTGTATACTGCTTGTTTAACTTCTAAAATATTTTTTTTATACATTGAGGAAGTTGTGCTCCTCATCAATTAAAGTCACAGGATTATGAATGTCAGTGCCATGACTTAGCAAAACTCTTACCTATGTGCTAAACTTTACGCACATTAGTAAGACCTAACTCAGTGAGTGGAACTTTATCAAACATGAATGAAGTCACTGGAGCAGCATTACCTTTGAAGGTCAGATAGAAAAGCTCTTTGGGGAGCGAGGAAACAGGATCGGATGAGTGTTGTTCCAAGAAAGCTTATACTATCCCTTCAATCACGTTCTCTTTCTTTACATTTTGCATATGACAAATTCTCTTTCACTGAATCTTGAATAAGTACCCCGGAACAACACTAAAGAATAGAGAACCTGTAGCTCCGAAAAAGCAAGCATGGGCTAGCCTAGTAATCTCACTTATATTAATTCACATTAAAACTGCAGTTTTTTGTTTGAGAAGTTTGTGATCAGTAAAGTTAAATCCTTTGCAGAATTGTGTTAAACTTTAAAAAATTACTAGTCATGGTTACTATAAAGAATAGCTCCTTATTTTTCGTATCTAAAAGATTGAACCCTTCACCATGATTAATAAAGTCTGGTTGTTATCTACTTTTGTCATAAAAAATGATATACAAAAGAAACAGTCTGGAAAAACACAAAGGTAAAATGCTTGCATGAACATTTGTACCGACATTGCTAATTAAAAGACTTAAGTTATTAGTCTTTAAGTAGCAAAAAAAAAGAAACAAACAAGTATAATTTGCTAGATTAATTTTATATTCTGTTCTATTTAATCAAACTATACCTCTAGTGAAAATGACAAATCTGAGTTGTCAGACTATGGATGATAAGAAAGATAAAGGTCATATATTTTAATGTCACAGAAGGTCTTATTAAAGGAACCCTAATTACATTAGGTATCCATGAAACATTAATTAAATACTGTCTGAAATAATTAGGTCCAAGTTACTGATGATTTAATTAAACTCAGTTTTTTATTTTATAAGAAAACTACAGGTCCGGTATCAGTCTGTGGGCAGGATAATTGATAATGTGTCAGGAAGAGCAAAATAGTAACCTTGACCAGCTACATTAGAAGGACACTATGGTGAGCAGATTGTCCTGCTTGGCACATCTCATGGGGATGATCATAGGTCCTTGATTTATTTCAAAGGGTGCAGAATTCAGAAGAAAGAAAGAGAAAGGTTTTGGCTTGTATTCTCAACTTGTGCAGGCTGTCATAGCATATCAGATGGTAGTTCCTGATCTCTTAGTCCTGCTGAGATTTCTTGCAAATTTTGGTGATGATTCTTTGCCTTATCAAGTAGCAGGACTTCTACAACATAAGGCAGAGGATACACACATAAAACCCTGGTTTTAAACTTCTGCCACATACCCCCCAAAATTGTAAACTCTTCTTTCATTCCCCTCTACAAGGAAAAAATGTTTGCATAAACAAGCCAATGACTCCTTTGCATACAGGAGGCTCTGCCAACTCGGTGGTTATATATGGACAAAGAAAGCATAACTGGGTGCAGATCAGCTGGCAAAGTGCTTAACTGGTCTTTTAGAATGAGGGAAATGGTGCATGAATGAGACATCATCCCCTACTTAAATAAAACTGCCACAGAATATATGTGATATTATCTGGAAAAAAAACCCAACAGTACTGGAAAGGCAAGAAATATGTATGGTAAGTTTGTATGTGGAGGGAGGCAATGAAGGCATTTTGAAGAAAAAGAGCCTTTCCCTGTCTATACCATGACTAGAAACACAGACTACATGGCATTACAGAGACGGACTCTATGAATTGATTCTGAACACCCACCTCCACTGGCAAGAGGCATCTGAACTCCTTTCTTTGTTTTTCCAAATGACTGGCTGATCTCAGACAAATAAACCTCACACTTCAGTTTCTCCTCTTGTAAAATGAAAAGGGACATCTTTATTTACCTCATAATTATAAGGAGTACTTTCTAATGCCTGTAAGTGATACTTCTATAGAAAATTACTATAGAAATGCCACATATTGACTTGAGAGTTCTAAGAATCAGAGGCAGTCTTACGTCTGCAGTGAAGAGCCAAACTTCTTTAAGATCAGCAATCACCAAGGGTTACACAGACACCTTAAACAATATACTTTCTAGATATGGACACTGCCTAATTAAGAAAAATGTTCCAGTATATCACCTGGACAGCTAACACTGGTCACATGTAGGGTTCTAGACAAAGAAAACTGGAGAATCTCTTTGTAACTAAAGCTTGCATGCCCCTTAATCTTCACATTCCACAGAGAGCTTTTAATTTCTGAAAGGGAATTAACTTGTCACTATAAAACTAAAAAGATTTTTAAAAATGAAAAAAAAAAAAAGACTAGAAACCTCTCATAGTTTATACTGTACAGAGTAAAGCAGATTCAACAAAGGAACACCTATCTTATCCTCTCGATAAAGTTCTATGAGTTCTAGCATCCACTGAAATCAAAAGATCATTAAAGAGCCTATTATTTCACCGTGGAAAAGTCATAAATTCTTAAAAACTCAAAATTTCATCACAACTATCATTGGTAAGTTGAGTACTTTTTTGACCACAGTCATCAATATGACACCTAATGAATACTTATATTTTACAAGAGATATGTGAATTATTCCAAAGTGCTGAGGAAATGCTAAGATACTGACTCAGTAACTAGTCAATCTCTTGATTAAATCCAGAAAGACAGTTTTGCAATAAATTTAACAATTGACTGTCAGTTGGATACTTCTGGAAAGTTGGACTGTTTTATATATCGTGTATGAAAAACATGACAGCTGCACTGGGCACTGTACCTTTTTGTTTACTGCTGCTTTCATATCTTCCTCAAGATGTTCATGAAACTTTTCTCTTAGGCTTTCTTAGTCCTGAATCTCCTTTCATTAAAGATGAAGACCGAAATATAAAAAAGGCTGTTTTTAAAATCAAATAGAATTGCTCTTTTGTTTGTTTTTAAAGAAAGCTTTGTTCAAGTCATTAAAAGACAAAAAAAGAAGTTAAAGTTTCATTCTTTTCCTTTGAAAAGTTTGCATGACATTGATTCCTAATTTATGATGTAAAATAGTCCTACATTTTACCCTACCTGATTGCTTGTGCTATCTATGTAATGCTGTCTCTACAAAAATCCTTAACTCCTTCAGGTAAAAGTAAAATCTTGTTATGAAGTTTTTCATTAAATCCTCTTACTTTGATATGCACTGTTATATTAATCAGTATAATAACGGCATGGACTAGCGTCTGTATAATATTTCAAAACTATTAAAACTATAAACATACTAGGTATCAATGAACAATGTAGAAAGCAGATCTTCATTATTAATATATTGTTTCGAAGAATTCTGTTGTCACTGTTAAGTATCAGAGTACGGGTATAAAAATGACAGTTTTTATTAATAAAGTTTTAACTTCCACTGGAAACAAATTGCCTTTTAAGATCATTTTGGTGCACTTTTTAAAACACAGAAATCTTTCATGTCTTTAACAAGAGTATAATTGTCTAAATACCCCTAAATAAGGAGTACATTACATATCTGCCAAAGAGGTTGTAATCTGTTAAACAACATATTGTATGCTGCTTTTTTGCTTATGCACAGACATGTACACATATGCTATAAGGTATTTAGTGGTCATTGTTAGTCTGCAGACAGTATACAGACAAAGCAGACACAGGCACTGAAAAGAGTCCAGGATCTGGGACAGAGACAAGCAGATGAATTAATGGGAAACTGGTAACACACTGTCAAACAGGACGCTGTTCAATACCTAGATATTCTACTCAGAAGGATACTCCACATCTAAGTTTTATGTTGTTTGGTATATAATGCCAATCTTACTACAGCACACATTCTCTGGAGTCTGATAGGCAAGATCTTTTTTCATACTCAGTATGAATTTGCTCAATTTGCTCCATGACTGCTGCTTCTCGGATCACCAGTCAGAATCAGTACTGTTTGAGTCCTTATTGGTATTTGTTGCCTTTGTGAATTTGTTTTTACCTTTTCTTACTGTGAAAAAACTAAAAAATTTAAGTAAAGAATATTAAATGTGTTACATGGTGAAGGCATTAATTAATTTTTTATGCAAGATGATGGGCTAGATCCTACTCTCCTGATCTAGGCAAAATACAGGCTGCAATGGAAATTATGCTTCAGTTTCTCCAACAGGTTCAAGTACCATACAGTACTATCCTTTTATGTCATTGTAGCAATCAAATAATTTAGAAAAACAATATCTCAAATTAACCCTTCTCAAAGTTACATTAACTGTCAACAAATGAGATGGATAATGAAAGGAAGACAGCTGCTTGTGTTTTACCTGTTTTGCCACCTGTTAACTGAAATGAATGAATAAACTGAATACTGTTGAGGAATCCTTGGATTTCCTGTAAAGAGTGTCTAGAAAATTAGCTTCCGTTCAAAGATATATTGGTGACTGAGTTTGTATAAATTAAATTACAATTATCCCATAATAAATTTAAATAAAATTATATCAGACTGTGAGGGCTAACAACCGGTCAAAAAAAGGATGCTTTAAACAGATTTAATACTACAAATTCTAGACAAAAAAATCCTTGCATATTGACAATAATGTTGGCAACATCTACTGCTTGAAAATCCATAAGCTGTGCACACATTTGCAACATTTCCCCAGGTATTTCTAAATATTGCTTTTAGACTTTAAAAGCAATGCACATCCAGTATGTACTTCTTTATGTGAGCAAAGATGTTCTGCTAGAGACATCTCAGGGCACACAGATGCCCACAAAATTGTAAAAGTCTGCAAAACAACCTAGCAGAAGCAGATCTACAATTAACAAATAAATTTGACAAGGCAGTTGCTGCATCTTTACTTATTTTCATGTTACAAGCACTTACCTGGTGTCTCGTGCAATGTGCTATAAAGATATTTCGTAAAAGATTTTGGCAAATGAATTATGTAGCTGAAATGTAATAACGAAGATAGAAATTTGTCCTGTTATCAGTCACACACATTCAAGCAGAAACCCAGTGCAGCACAGTAGATAGAACTATAAGCTCTGGGATCTTCTCATTCAACCAAGATTGCTTCATACAAAAGTTGACAATACAGTACTGAAAGCCATTGTTGATATTCAACATTTTTTAAATAGCTGAACAGAATAGACAATAAGGCATGAAGGAAAACTTGGATAGGAGGCTGGCCTGGAGTCTGGATTCAGAAAAGAAAAAACATTAAAAATGGACAATAAACATGTGATTCTAATTTTTAATTGCCCTCTATGTGTTGATTAACTGATCTTTACCATGCTGAAATTCCACCAGCTTTAAAGGAAGAATACAATATGAACCACGGTTTTTTTAATCTATTAAAGTCTAGGTGCAGTTTTAAATGTTGGCACTGAAAGAGACATATGCTTCCATGGTTCACATATGCCATCTGCTAATGTAAATTAAGGAATTTGCAAAATCACTGAAAGATCCTCCCATTAATTGTCAGACCCATCTACCTAGGCTGAGGAGATCATACATTTGAGTCATTATATCAGAAAAAGTATTATTGTTAAATACTTTTTAAAATTGTGAAAAATCAAGTATTTTTATTTCCTGTTATTATAGCCTACCTCTCTGTTTCCTCAATTAAAAGAGATCAGACCACTATGTCCACTATGGTCTTTGAGGAACTTTACAAAGTTTTAGACATCTTACACATCTTGAATAATGGCTTATTTTAACAATGGTTTGTATTGTCTACGGTTCCAATGT
This sequence comes from Cariama cristata, assembly GCF_000690535.1. NCBI lineage: Eukaryota > Metazoa > Chordata > Aves > Cariamiformes > Cariamidae > Cariama > Cariama cristata. The sequence continues at coordinate 21,684 of NW_009600764.1, forward strand.
CAATAGGGTAAAATTCTACCTTGTATAACTCTGAAAAACTGAATCAGCACAAGCAGATCTTACTGTTTTCTACGGATACACCTGAAGCACGTGTGTAGATCATATTAAAAAAACTATGGTTAGCAGCCAGTAAAGGATGAGCTTAAATGATTTTATTTCTTGATGATCTAGATAGCCTAGCAAAACATTCTTCTTCACTCTGTGTCTCAGAAGTATGGTAGTCTCCAGCTCTGCTTTGGATTTCATTGTATTCTGCTTCACTCATGCTATAGTCTGTATTCCTCCTCCATACTTTTTTTTTTTTTTTTTAATGGAGAACATTGTCAGATTATTTCAAACCAGACCAAGCAATTTATGATGAACGTTGGTAGAGTAATTTAGCGATTTTTTTTGTTAACGCTGTTGTATTATGCACAAATTCTGATCTTGAATTTAGAATGTGAAAAGTAACTGCATTTTATAGTGCGTCTTTCCCTCTTGTTTTCAGCTAGTCCTATTAGGTGTGCTACTAGAATTTAGACATCACCTACATTTAGACTTATAGAATCATAGAATCGTTATGGTTGGAAGAGACCTTAAAGATCATCAAGTCCAACCTTCTACCCAACACCACCATGTCCACTAAACCCACTAAACCCTGTCTTGAAGTGCCACATCTAAATATTTTTTGAACACCTCCAGGGATGGTGAGTCCACCACCTCCCTGGGGAGCCTGTTCCAATGCTTAATGACTCTTACAGTGAAGAAATTCTTCCTAATATCTAACCTGAACCTCCTTTGGTGCAACTTGAGACTTCCTTGAAGAAAGGGTATTACTTGGTTTGTCTATGCTATATCTGAGCCGCTTCTTCCAGGAAATGTCTGAAAGCACGGGTATGTCCAACACTTGGCATCAAGCACATATATTGTCCTCTTCTTCAGTCTGAATTTAACTTGAAATCAGACTGCCTAGAAATACTGTCTGCCCCTGCAGCAAAACTGTATTTGCCAGTAAGTACAACTAAGGCAAGAACTGATCAGCAGATGACTCTGAGCAGAGTGCCAGGTAAGGCACTTTGAGCCATGAAGAGCAGCCTTGAGTACATCCTTCTAAATGACTGTTACCTGGGTTACTCTTAAAATGTTTTCCCTAAAGGCAAGGATTGAAACTGGCTGATGAATACTTTGCACTCCTGCAAAGCGCAATGGGTACAACCCTTTCAAGTTATGAGTCATGTTCACACATCCTTCCAGGAAAGTCCTAGAAGACATTCCCCATTTTAGTTGTATTTGACAGATCATCCATCCTGACTTTCTCTAGAAGTCACTGTCAGACAGCAGAGTGGAAATATATTGAATTTAGGTCACTTTGGTTCAAAGTCCATTTTATTGTATCATTATAAACTAGGTTTTCTCTGACCTTGCAAACAGAAGCTGTGAACAGAAGTGGTCGAGTCAATCACAGAAAGCCAGGAGAACGGGAATGAAAACTACTGGGCCTTGCATCATTGCAGCTAGAAGTGTCTCAGCAGCTCAGCTGCTAGATCCTTGGATGTTAGAATTTACAAACTAAGAACACATAACAGATATAATTGCATTGGTCTTTGTAAAGTTAGCCCATTCTAGACAATCAAATCCTGCAAGTTGTCCAGCCCACCATGAAAGATATTTTCTAAGTTAAAAAGAAACAAGTTTGATTGCCTTCTTTTACATCAGAAAGAAATCAAACAAGCACAGAGCATTTTGCTTTACAACTGGCCTTAAGTCTAAGTCATACAAAGATATACATAGCTATTTCATTGAGATTAGTTCCATTGATTTCAATTAGCTCATTGATGTCAGTGGAAATGTACATGTGCTTTCAATAAGTCTACAGGATCGGATCTAAAACAACTAGAGGTATGACATCTGTATTGAACACTATTGACTTTTCCCTTGTTCCTATGAGATTACTAAAACAACTTCCAGCAAGAAACCTAAATATCAAATATCAATATAATTTGCAATATCTTTTCACATGGCTTTCTTCCTTCTTGACACTTAAAATGATTCCTTTTCACTGTGATTTGCAATCTAAACAATTGCATAAACTTCTAAGTTTCACCAGGGCAGAAAATCTTCTAAATAGCTGAGGCAAGAACTTTTTATGCAGTAGTCCTTATAAGAAAATCTAGTTCTAAATGCACTCCAAAGGTATGTGAGGAGAAATCAGAATACGAACTTGGGCTCTTTTTACATCTTATCCAAAGCTACGAATCACAGAGCACCTTAGCTTTCAAACAGGCAGAGGATTTCAATAAGGAAAGGAATCCACCACTAGTTTTCCAGGTCAGGTTCCTCCTCTGTTATTACATAGATGCTATAAACACACTGTCAGTTTAAAATTGTTCTTAAAAGGATAAGAAATTCTGTTCTCAAACCCCCAGTGTTTCACCCAGTGGAATTCTAAAATTGTCAGTAATAATTCTGTAAATTATGTCTACAAGAAAATTGCAGTTTTATCCTTCTGAAGGAAAGGATTATTTTACTACATAGTTCAGTGTTCATCTCTGAAAATCACTTACTATGTTGCTCTTGGCAAATTCACAAACTGCAGTTGTCAGGTCTATCATAAAGTTGCATGCAACATCAATTTAATGATAACATTACACTGGTTTTCTCTCTAGTCTTGCATGGAGCCTGTGAATTTGTGGGAAAGAGATATTCAATACCAATGTATTCATGAACAATGAAGAAAATGACAGATCTGCATTCTGAGGACATAACATACACCTTGTCCTCATTTCATTTGGATCCTTTCAAATGACTGCCCATCCTGCTTCCAGATAAGTATAGAACATTACATGTATTCAGTAACTGTTTAAATTATTTTAAAGTTTTAGGTTACTACTTTAATTGCGAAGTCTTAATTTTCTTCTCTTACTAAAGCCATGATATGAATTCTGTTCTCATTGTTATAATTTTCTGTGATATAAGCCTGCTATAGTTTAACACTTAACTGCATTGAATCCCATTATGAAGTCTCATATCACACAGAGTATATCTAAGTATAAAACATAAAATGCTTAGCTTGTAAGGATAGGGAGCTTGTAAGTTCTTTAATTTGATCACTAAAGTGAAAATTTGGATTAAAAAAAAATGGACTATAATGGCAAGATAATGCTAAATATTCAGATTTTTAAAATGAGTGACACACTATGCATTTCAGAGATAGAGGTATGTGTGACCTTCACAGAAGTTAATTAAAATATGGAGAAAAAAAATCAAACTGCTTTTTTCTAGGAAGCTTGTATTTCAAATGTCCCTGACCCTAACTAATAGATGCGATAGTCCAATATGTCTGCTATTCCCCATACAAGGTCCCCTTGAATAATTTCCCTCTAGAGATTGTCATAGTGAGGATGCCCTGTGTTGCTAGATTTTTACACGCTTAAAAGTAATTCTCTTTTGCCAGTCCAGATATGACATTGTTTTAGACTTTGAACATTTTGTCTGCTTTCAAGAAATCCTGGGTAGATTTTAAATGGGACATATGTGTTGACCTTGCAATACTATCTAATGATTTGTTTCCTTAGTGCAACTATCTTAAATTTGCAGTAATAAATATGGAGAGTCTTTGGTTTACTGAATTCTTTTACAGCAGTAACAACAAAGTGTTAGAAATAATGTAACACACAAATCAAAATTTCGTGTTTTCTTGATGGAATAACAGTAACTCGAAGAAATCACAGACTGAAAATCCAGTGAGTGTCTTAAAGGAATATTAAAGAAACGGTTACGAAAAAGCTAATGAATCAATATTTGCTTGCAATGTTTTTTCAAATTTGAAGTAAATTACTTTTTGTACATTCATTGCTTACTAACTATTCAACATCTAAAATAAGGTACTTCAAAAGGCATAGACCTGTATGAACTAAGGAAATTATCAGAGCTGGATAAGCAAATAACTTTCTCATTCTACAAAATGTTTCAGTATTTCCTCAGATTTCATATTCTAGATTGTGGTGGAACAAGCACTAAATTCCTCCTCCGCCCCCCAGTCCCAGAACTTTGAAGCCTACTAGAATACCAACATTGGTATTAGGGTAGTTACCTACGATACAGAAGCCTTAGTTCAAATCTTTGTTTTCCTAGCCTGTTCCACCAGATCTAATTACCATAAGCATCATGCTACTAAGCAGCCTGAGACAGCATACTTTTGTCTTCCTTGTTGGAGCTGTTCTACTTTGCAAACTAATTAAATATTATTTCCATAGGAACTAGAAAGTAGATCTGCTACAACTCCAGAGAATGATCTAAGCATGGCATGAGAGACTCTGAAAAAAGACTGTGTAACTCTTTATATTCTCCTCATAAATCTAGTCCTCAGCTTTTATCTTTCTGTGTTGTCCATCCACAGTTGGTTACTTTATCTGGATTATAAAGTGTACAACACCTTTAACAGAGTAGACATGGGGAAATCTATGATAAAATAAGCAACAGCTTCATGGCCAGGCTGTAATTGTCCGAGTGGTGAAAGGTCAGTCATAAAAGAGGTTCTGGTCCTAAATCTGAATACTCCAACAGTCTATGGACTATCTGCTGTTTCATGGTGTGTCATCTTAAACTTGAGAAGCCTTTTCCAGTGGAAGTCTTACAGAAGTGTTGCGATCCTGTGAAAAGTTTTAGTTTCAGTGAACTGACATTTTCTGATGAAAAACCATTTTGTCTAAATATTCCTTGGTAGCACTAACGGTGTGTATATAGGTTAAATAAAAGATTTTCCATTGTTAGAAATTGTATTTATAAAAATGATTACAAATACATTTCAATTGAGGAAAGGTAAAAAATGCTAACAATGATTGGCTAAATACTTGCTGCTTAGATAAAGACACGCATTTTTTCTATCGCAATTGTGGAGCATAAGACATGGAGGTGGGCTTGGGGGAAAAGATGCAATAAACAGTGGACTATTTTTTTGCAATAAATTTTCATAAAAATATCTACAAAAAGGCCAAGTTACCAGAGTTGGATATTACAATGTATATGATTAATTTTTTCTTTTTTAATATAAAATTGTCAGATAATCTTGTCCTGTAAAAATACTACATTTTAAAATTCACCGTGGAGCTGTCAGGCACCCACAGCCTCTTAGAGTTAGAGCTGGTACTGAGCTTGTGCTCCTTGTCAAAATTTAATGAGACAACCAGTTCTAAAATAATTGAATTTTCATATCAGAGCGAACCAGGATTACTCAGACAATAAAAATGCTGAGTCCTGTACTGTTACTGGCAAATACGTTTTGCTTTGCTCATGAAATCAGTATGTAAATGTTCAGGGTTTGTATTTAAGGCATCTTATGCATTTAGAGTTGTAGTACTAGCAATAATTTCAAATGGTGCCGTTGATAAGTAGCTGGGTGGTTTTTTTTTTTTATAATGTTCAAACTGTAATTTGTTTGGTGAATCAGGATAAGCATTTGGTTTATATTTTATATAAATGTTAATGCAGTTGCAGTTTAATTATGTTTCTTAACTTTTAGCACTTCAAAAGTAGAATTTGAAAACCACTCCGTCAGATTGTCTTGCTTTAATGGAATACTTATATGAGTACAGCCCTATTGACTTATGACTTTAAAAAGTAGAGCTGTCCAGAAAGTTGGTGTCTGCTACAGGCGATGAATACGTGTTGAGGGGATGAGGCATGAAGAGTAGTACAAAGTTGTATGTATTCCTCAGCTTGCAGGTTGAAAACTCAGAGACAAAAGGTCCCCATCAGAAGTATAAAAGGGTTTAAACCCATAACCAAACCAAACCCCAGATTTGGGACTATTTACATAAATGCTTCAAGTAAAAATAAAATGTACTTCAACAGTACAGCGATTGGTGCTACAGAAATGGTTAATGGAAATAATTAAATGGATTCTCAATAAATTGTTAGGCTGAACATTCCTGGCAAATATTTATTTTATTTTCTTGTTTTCCAGAGGTTATTATGAGGTATAAAACTGCAGGAATAAGGATAGCTGAACTTTTGAAACAAGCCAAATGTCTGTGACTGTCTTAGGAACAGGAGTTTTGCATGACTGCACAAAGTTGTCCTGAATTTTAAATGTGTGGCAAACACATATTTGACTAGCTATAATTCACAAGGAAAAGCTACTGAACAATTCATAGCACATAAAAGGCTTCTGATCTATTGTCACATTATGCTTTCTAGCACATATCTTCCTATGAAACACTGTTATCATTATTAACACTTAAGGCAGAGTTAATCAGCCACACACATAATTTAATTTCCCTGACCAGCTCACCTGATTTAATAGATGTTCTTGGTAGCTGCCCAGATATGCTACAGAAAAATCGATAAAAGAGAGAGGAATTTGGAAAATACATTTCCAAACCCAAAAGAGTTTGTGAGATGAATTCCAATCTCTAATAAAAGATGAATTGAAAAAGTCTTTTCTGTGACTGCTGTTCTGCACCCTTCTCTTAGTCAGGGAGGAGACTGTGTTGCTTGATGGGAGATGTAGTTTAATCTTGAACATTGAATTAAAACAAGGAAGAAATGCAGGAAAGATGCAATCTGAAAGGAAAAGAATCTAGGTCCTGTGCTTCACTTATACAATCGTAGAATGCTGTGGTAGAGATCTTGGAAGACCTGTAGGGCCAGGTGAACATCTGAAATCTTTGTTACTATGGTAATAACGGTTGAGAAAGTGAGTATTCATAATCATATGAAAACTGAAACTGTGTGTTCAGCTGTATGTGTTTTCTAGTCTGCGATCTTGACTAGTTCATAGCCACATAGTTGATGTTTCCCTTTTAAAAAAAGACCTTCACTAATACTTCTGCAGATGAAGGTTACTTGACAACATTGTTAATTCTATTAGCTGTGCATGGAGGCTCAAAGTTGCAGATAGTTCTGAAAATTGATTATGGCATATTTTAATAACAGAAATTATTTGTATAGGGTACTTAATCTGCCTGCCAACTGACCTAATAAAATTTTGCCTTTTGCATGATGCCCTTGAATATTTAATCAGAGAGAAGACTGCATAGATTCAGGGGAGGTACAGTTCTACCAAAATCATAGTATATAGGAAAGAAAAGCATTATTAGCCCAGAAAACTTCACCTTGATCAGGCAATGCCCAACAGTACTATAAAGCACTTGATATAGTTACCTGGTTTAAGTATGCAGCAAGTACTCTTGGAAACATTCCCACAGATACTTTTGGTTTTGTTCTAGTAGCTGCTGGAAGAGGTGACACAGCTGAGACTTTTGACTCATTCATTTTGAACATTCTTAAGTTTTTTTTTTTCCTGTTCTGTTTACTAAATATTTCTTTACTTCACTATAGCCTTGCTACCTTACTGGAGGAGTTTTTTATTAGTTGTTTTTTTTAAATGCAAAATAATGAACAGTGATTTCTCTAATTCACTGGTTAGTTATTTAATATCATGAATGGTAGACTAGAAACTGAAAAAGAAGATTGAGAACCAGAAGAAAAAGCTCAGAAAAAATAAAATTAGAAAAACTGAGAAATTGAATAAAACGTTTTGGGGACAGCTAACCAAGAAGGTAAAACTACACTCAGCAAGTGGATAGAGACTGAGAGCAGTTAGTTTACTGAACTTCAAACCACATAAATTACTCCCCTAATAGCAGGTGCAGTAAAGCACTACCATGTCCTAAAAGGACTGATTTCCTGAGGTTATACATGCCAGGGAGGGGGGACAACATGTAAGTAACTTAGTCTTTCTGAGATGAGGTTTCTCTACATCTACAGGTGGAGTAAAATAGTATGTATATTGTTCCAAGTTACTACAAGTTAAGCAGTCAACTTGGATAACTTCAGGCTGTCTCTGTCTTTTTTTCGTTTGCCTCACATCATCATTTCCTCAGAGCTGAAATTTAATCTTGTTTCTGGTATCATGGCAACTGAGTTACCATATCCCATTGATCCCTGTTTAAGAGATAATATTGTATTTAGTAGGAAATATTTACAATTGTTTTACTACATTCCTCCTGAAAGCTTTCCTAGTCAAGTATGACTGTAATACTTTGCATATTTCTCTCCCTAAATAATGAATAGATTTTACACACTGAAAATTGCTGCTGGCAAGAACTGTGTATCAAGTAATTAGTTATAAACTATGTGCCCTAGAAAATGCTCTCAAAGATAGTAAAAGTGGGCAGTGGACAACTGCATCAGGTGACTCATGAAATCAGCAGTCTATTATTTTTTGCAATAAACTGAAAAAAATGTGTTAGATGTGAGAGACATACAAGAAACAAAATCCTGTAGCAATTTCTCAAAGCCTGTTAATTAGGGAAATGCTGCAAAGCAAGTTCAAACTTTGTATTTCAAAACATGAGTTTCTACCCAAATAGTCATTCACAAGCCACTTTTCAGCCTGAATCTAAAATTCAGTTGCTGTTTTTACTAATGATGCATCGTTATACCTTCCCCTCCTCTCTTGCATCTACATCTTAGATGCAAGGTTAACATCTCTTAAAAGCAATTCTGTAATAACGTATCATTTATATGTACTCTTATGACCTTACTGTGGTTTTAGTGAAAGAATGCTCATTTATATGTATCAATTGAAATATGCATTTTGTCCTGTGACTGAAAACAGTAAAGAGTCACTAATGTGGTCTTTTAGCCCTAAAAGGCTTTAATATCCCTTTTCCTTATCTTAGATCAACTTTATTATAATACAATAATTAAACAGAAAAAAGTAATGATCATAATGTCAGCCACACTTAACCTCCTTTGATGTCCCATGATTCTTTGCACTGAGGGCTCAAGCAAAGGCCTTCACTGACTTCTTGATAACTGAATGAGTGATTATCCTCCTTGTTAATGGGCAATGATACAGAAAACTCTTCCATATGTACAGAATATTCATGAGGGGGCTGCACAAGCTGAGATAAGACTATAAGATGCCACAAGTAATCACTTATAAGAACACTATGAAAAAATATTCATACTCAGGGACACTGCTAGACTTGGGGTTTCTGGGTGAGGGTGAGGAAGGGAGGAGGGCAGATCCACTGCCATCTAACTGACAGTGTAATTTGGAGAGAGGGCCTGCTTCCCTTGGGCTTCCCATGACTGAGTTTTACTAATTAAGTGCATTTGGCAACATGACTATTTTAGCTACCACATGTCAGAATGAGATTTACCTTCACCTGGTATCTTAGCTCCAAACACGTGCAACCAAGACAGAGTGCAGATATTTGTTAACGACCAGTTGTATAGCAGGGGCTGGAGTGGCTTTCCTTGGGAGAAGCTGGCATTGTCTGATGGGCTGCCCTTTATCTACGGGAGCTGAAGGTGAGGCAGTTGCATTCTCTTTTTCTGGGACTTCCTTTTCTTTTTGGCACTCAGTTTCAATGCTTAGACTTGAAATGTGATCACAGTTACAAGGTGCATCACACACATACACCCCTCTGAACTGGATGCATTTGTAAGGCACCAGCTGATGGCATGGTAGTGTTTTCTCAGCCCATCTACTAATACATAAATGATGGTAACAGACACTAAGCATAGTTCAATGGTTTTCAAGAGGGGAATGGCAAAACTCATTATTATGAAATGTTAAGTGGAGATATACTTGTCTGTAGACCGCAGGTACCATAAAGATGAATCTGAAGAAACTAGTTTTGTACAGGTTCATTTGTTGTACTGAACTAATAGGCAACACATGGCCCAGCAGTTGCTAACTGATTAGCTAACTTGCCACCTAATGGATCAATCTGCAAGGCAGAAGTTTTACTTTCCTATTGCAGTTTGATATTTCAACATTTTTCCCAAACGAGATGGAAATTTTAACACTTGTAAATCTTTCCACATCAATAATCTGAAAAATATTCAGTTTGGTTCAATCAAATCTTCAGGTGATTTTGAGATGCATTATTTCCTTTTTTATGTTAACATTTATTAATCTTTTTAAAAATTGTATTTCTTAAGAAGGAAAAGTAAGTTATTAATGAAAAGAAATGGCATGTTGATAGCTGTGAAATTTTTTACCTAGGTATGTTGAAACAGAAAATTCATACAGGTAAGGTGCTCTCAGTTTCTGTTTTAACAAATGGATGTCTTCCTAAACAAATCACATTTTGGAAAATAAACTGATGATGTTGATTCTTACTGAAACAGCTCTTCTAACAACACAGAGCAAGACTCCAGACCAGTAAATTTTTTTAAAAAGTAATGAATTATGGTGATGAGAGTTGTAGTATTCTGTGCTGTGTTTAACGGATGCTCTGTTCCCTACTGTGCTTCCTTCCACTCAAAGTCCTCTTGAATAGCAATACTGTTTGTACTGAGCTAACTGAAATAACGTGTATATCATGATCAGCTCAGCTAGGACCAGTCATGATCCACACTGGTTTGACTATAAGCTCACTTCCTTGAAAGTGCTTTTCAGTGGAAAATAGGTTTCTTACTACACAGACTTCTGTTGGTAAAAAATATCTATGAGAGATTCCATTAAAAAACTGATTTACCATAAACTCTTTTGCCCAAACCCATATTTTTTTGGGGGAAAAAAGATCCAAAGCCCCCAAGATGATTTGATTTCTAACAGCCTTCTGTTCCACTAAAATAAAGCACCAAAGCTGAGTGTTTTGGTTGCTTGAGTTTATTCTACCATGATGAATCTGTTAGCTTCCTGAAAATCAATGTAAATGTGAACCAGTGAAATTAAACAAAAGCTATTTTGAATCTTCAGGGTTTTTGTTCCAACCTAAAGCTAAATCTGAACTGATCACCTGAAGTTCTGTTGAATTCATATCAGATCTGACCCAAAACAACTTCAGTCACAGTCAAATCTGAAATGAACTAAAAAATGCACTAATTTGACTTTCCAGCGGTTACAGATTGGTGGAAGTTAACAAGGAAATTCAAGTGGACAGGCAAAGCAATCTATTTGCATAGTGTAAGCCTGAAGCCCAGATTAAAAAATATATAGTCGTCAAATTGAAAGGCTTCTGCCTTTGCCTCTGAAGGTCACTGGGAGAGTGTCTGTCTGTTGTAAAGGCACCGTGTAGTGGTAGCTCCACGCATATACCTCATATTTCATATGCATCTTTCTTCTAGCACTGCCATCAGAAGAAAATCACAAATTAGTACAGAAATCTTATATCCATTTTTGTGCCTCATAGATATTCTGAAGAGTATGATGTTGTAGTTCAGAGATACATATACAGGTTGGGTCATGGAAGAGACTGTGGATTTCTCAGTATATCAACTACTGAACCCTGCACAACCTGGGCTGAGTGTGAGCATTCTGTTAAAGCATTTTTGCAGAGGTTTCAACGACACAATTCAAGTGGAGCTGTATCTAGGGGCTGTACATATCTGCACTGGCTGTATGCAGGTGAAGCAGGACCTGCTGGCTTTCAGTGCAGCACCAAACAATATTTAGCTTTCTTTACACATGGGAAATACATTTTATTCTTTTTTTCCTGTATCAATAGAAACATAATTTTTGTAATTTCTAAAAAGTGTACTAGATTTGAAAACTATTTCTGCAAAAATCCTTTATCTACCTCCCTTCAGAAGTGCAGCAAATCCTAATATGATTTATCGAATGTCCTTGCTTCTGAAAGGCATTGTGACTACTGAAATAATGAACTACTTGAAAGTCACATTTAATTTACTTCCAAAGAAACAAGCTAGCATTGCTCAAGTTGCTGGGGAAACAGGAAAGCTGCTTTAGATCGCTTTGCAGCAAAGAAGACTTGCTTATATTTTGCAATTTGCACATGTTCACCATAACTTTAACAATCTTTTATTTTTCAGAAACCTATTTCTGACTTCGTGTTAAATATGCATCTTCATTCCCTCAGCATGGCCTTGTTTTCAGTCGTGGATTCAGATTCATAAATCTGACTTAAAAATAAGCTGTTTTATCAGAACTGTGTAGATATTTCTTCTTTTGGGGCCCATTTGATCAAAGAATGCATCCAATTTCAGCCCAAGAGAAGCCCACAGCAGCCATAAAAATCTCATTTCTTGGGTTTCTACAGTACCAAAGTTGTATGCAATTTCAGCAGATCACACCCTTTCCAAAATCTTTTATTGGTCACTTTCAGACTTTTCTACTTTAAAGAAAAGTTCTAATAATTTCCAGAATTGTAAAATTCAGTTACTACATTCACTTACTGCTCTGCTATAAAGAAAAAGAAAACTGCTTTTGAAAGCAACATGCGCAAGTCTGTTGAATTCTGCTAATCGTTCTACTGGAGATAAATCAGAATCCCCTTTTTCTGTAAGCTGCAGTATACAGATGTGATTTAACATGCACATATCCTGTGCTGTCAAATTCATTCCCAATTTACTGAAAATTGCAGTCGTGAAATGAATGGACCAACAGAGACTCACAAGGAAGCCTGTCTTTGACAGTAAGCTAATACACAGAGAAATCAGTTAGCTTTTGGTATTGCTAACCTGGTACAATTAATTTAGGTCTAAAACTACGTCCTGCCTTGTACAGTGGGGTTAACTATTTCTAATGAGCTTAGATATTACCAAGTACATGATGCAGCTAGGATTAGCTCTTAAGGTCTACAATGCTCAGAACCGTGCTTATTGCTAGAAGTGTTTTCTCACAATACTCAGTTTTATACATATTTGCTAAAAACATTCAGTCATATGAGTTTCAAGGGTAGGAAGAAAAGAGTTGTCTGTGTATTATTGTTCAATTATTACATTATTTGCATTTTAGAATCCCAGAATTACATCAAAAACAAATTAAGTTAAATATGAACAAAGAAAAATATTAACCAAAATGGAAGTGCTTAAAATGGTTGATGATATTGAGTCCAGAATGCTCTCAATTAGTCTCATAGAAATACAATTTAGAAAATAGCCAAAACCAGAAGATATATAATAACTCTAATGTAGTTGCAGTACACATATGACTTGTTTTTTTACAGATACTTAGGTAATAGGTGATGTGTTTTGAAACATCTATCAGTTAATTCCCCAGTTTTCCTATTAATACACTTTTAGTTCATATATTGGACATAAAATTTCATCACTACTGTGTTTGCTTTGTATTCTTTGCTTAATTACATATTTTGAGACTTTTGGTGGCATTCCATTAAGACTTCAGCAAATTTTGCTCCATTTTAGACTCACTATGTTTTAAAGTTACTGTCGCGATGTTTTCAATTGAGTGCTATATTTTATTTCCTTAACTCTTAGTGCTATCATCCACTAGGATGAGCTGAAGAGAGAAGCAGAGAACTCCGACAGGTAAGTAACCAGAAGGAAGAATGGGGGAAAGGGGAATAGCACAGTGGAAATTTGGACCATGACACATTTAAATACAACATAGACAATAAATAATAGAAGCAACGAGTCATGAGAGGAAAAGTCTCTGAGCAACTGAAGATAAGGTAAAGGGCTTGTTGCAAAAAGACTAATCTTAGAAGAGAGAGCTTTACTGAAGTCCTGCCTGCAACCTTAACACAGGAATCCTGCTGTGCCTGGAAGGAAGCCTGGGACTCGGCAGGAAATCTCTTCTTGCCACAGGGCATGCATACTTATTCCTACTGCTGGGGGAGACAGGTAGACTGGCTGCCTCCCCTGAAAATGTGCCAGTGATGGGGAGTTCTGGAAATCTGTTGCATGCTACTCAGAGTTCATTGATCATTCTTTTGCAAATGTAAATGTCGCTGTCGCCCAGCCTTGTGACAAAGACATATTGCTGACATAATGGGCTACAAAACTGGAACATAAGTGGGTAACCAAGCCAAATTTCAGAAACAACTCTTGATGGCCGTTTACTGAACAATACTGACAAAATACCAACTAAAACTGGGAGGCCTTGGAATCAATTGAGGAGTGATTCACTACCAAGTATTTTACAACATAATTCAAAGAACTTTGTTCTTAGTATTGTAGCCTCTCTGGTGTTAAAACCCCAGAGAAGGAAGTGTGTTGGAACAGTGACAGTATATTCCTATAGTTTAATGCCATTCTTCATTGCTTAAAAATAAATTGAAGCTTAACACCAGGTTAATTAAAGTAATCCAGATTTTCTGGGAGAAAGGGAAAAAATAAAAAGGAAGATAACTCATTAAAGAGAATAAGATCAGGAAATAATTATGTCCAGTCAGTCCCAGAGTCGACTCATTGAGGGTCAATGCTGGTATACCTAGGTTTATTAGACAGTAAAATCAATGTACCTTATGTTGGTTGTGATTTTACCTCAAGATATCTGATGCGTGTTAGGTACTGTGAGGTAGAAACAGTAAGTGTTGGGAAATGGCTCTGGGGAGCACCAACATCCAACCTTCAGCGCAGCCACTTTTCGTTCATTTGTCACTAGGCAGAGCAAGCTGCTCCTGAGCCAGAACAGAGTTTGGTCAGAAAGGCATGTTGGACTAGTGGCTGCAATGTAGGCACAAAAGTGAGCATGAAAGACTACTGTCAGTCGACACGTCCACTCTGAACAACAGTTATAGCCATATAAATAAAGGTAATCAGCACAGTTTGCAGACATGCGAAAAATTATGTACTAATACATCAGATGAGCATAGATTAGCAATGTTTAGTCAAGTGTCAGTTACTTTATTTATGATGGATTAAAACATGATACATCATATCAGAAACACAAAGTACAGGAAATATTAGCTGAAATCCAATCTTATCAGTAGAAAGCTTTCACTCAGCGGATAGCCACCTTACATGTTTCATCTTCTCCCTCTTATTTGTATTGCTCTTCCTTATTTCTCTATTATTTCTAAACGAAGATAATTCTCAAATTTGAATGAGCAATTGAAACCTGATTTATATTTTAAATAAGCTGATCACATGTCCCAAATAGCTACATGTAATTTTTGAAAGAACAATTGAAGGGAGTAGTGCAAAAAATGGATTGCTTTTCGGCCACAACAGCAAGCAGTTTCACTGAAAAAAGTCTAACTCTGTCATCTTTAAAATAATATATCACAAATACCTGGAAGATAACTTTGCTTTCTTGAAGGAAAACGTCCTACAGCTGCCATTACTCAGGAAAAGATATTTGAGTTTTTGATTCAATATCTGTGAGCAGCCAGCTTGGATTCCTTACACAAAAAAAGGTGGGTAGCTCATCTTTTGCAACTCATCTGGAATATTGGGTTGTTCTACTAGACTAATCTGAACTTTAGAATACTGCGGCCTGGTTGACCCTGGAGTCTTTTATGGCAGATTCTGAACAAAGAGATTACAAATGTACTCCTGCTCCACAGAACTTCCAAGAGAAAATAACCTAGAGAAAGAGACACTAGAGAAGGAACAAACACAGGTACACATAGGCGTAGTAAATCTTACTTTATAGAATGCCTACTGCTTAGACCACACAGCCTCACAAAATTACTTTCCATATTCAGAATAGTTCTCACCTAAGACTTTCAGAACTGAGAACTTCTTTTCCAGATTTTCATCTAGAGAAAGAGACACATAATAAAAAAAGGAACTCAATAGAGGTCACAAACAGCTGAGAAAGACCTCACTGGTTGCTTTCTAGGTGTTTCTTTACCAGTATGATCTTGATCATCCAGAGAGAGCTATAAGAAGTGAAACAAAAATTTGGATGTGAAAGGATGTTCTAAGAAAAATCGAAGTTGTTGAGTATAGATTTGTTAATAACTGATAGCTTATTTATAGCGTAATCACCTAATCCTACTTGAAGAGTAAACAAACTGTCACTGGGAAACATTATCTGCTGGAATAAATACAGGAATTTAGAACAGTATTAAAAGACTATATTAAGAGATTTCTGAGAGATCAGAGTTTTATACCAGGAAAACTCCTCTTACCTACAGAATACTGTTAAAACACATTTGTGAAGCGCAGACTTCTTCATGTCATAAAGCTAAGCCTATAGCCCTAAGAATTGCACAACTATGAAGTCACACTCAGGACAGGACAAAAATAGACAATTTGTTTCTCTGTATTATGTTATGGTACAAATTAGCATATCCTGCATTTCTTTGGAAAGAAAACTAGGCATATTTTTTTTGCTGTGTTGTAGAGTTAGTAGACAATAGACTGACCTATCATGAGAACACAGCAAAGCAAAATGTTGCCTTGTGCCAAGAAAAAAAAAAGAAGAAAAAGGATAAAATTATCAGAGAAAGCATAAAATGCAAAGGCGAAAGTGATTTGATTGCATTGAAAAAGGAATACTAATATGGGAAAAAATGCTTTTCTGTGGAATTAAGAGGGTATAATAGATAATGGAAAATAAAATTTAAAAAGCCATAAATTCTACTTGATTATGTCAATTTAATTTAAAATGCTGCTCAATCTCCCAGTATACATTAGTGTGTATGTTAAGATTGGTGTGTACATAAAGGCACTCCAACAGAAACACACAATGCAACGCTAATAGGGTTAGGTGCTCAGAATATAAGGTAACATAAGTGCCATTTGATGCAAGAGTTGCTAGGGAAGGCTATTTTTTCCTGTCTGTTAATTAAGTGAATTTAGTGCTTTTGAAAGGTGCCAGATTGACAGTCCTGAGACTGAAGTCCTTTATTCACAGAGCAGCTAGAGCCCAGGCAGTAGCAGCAAAGCTTCCTCATGCTGCCTCTCAACCTTGACCTGGAGGGCTCACCTCTAGCGATGAGCTGGGCTGGTGGCTCAGTTTCCAAGCCTGTTCATTCTCTGGCCTCTCTGGGGAGGCTGCTGATAAAGGTGCTAATTAGGGCCAATTGTAATGGAGGGTTTTGTGCTGTGAACACCTGTCTGTTAAGAACTGAACTGGGAACACCAGCTTTTTTCATACAGGGCACAGCACAGCCTCTAACAAGTGAGGATTTTTCAAGCACTACTGACCTAGGGCCAGAGCTGAGGTAATACGTACAGAGAAGGCAGCTTAAGGATTGTGCTAAAATTCACCTAACTCTTTTTTAAGAAAGTAATGGGGAAAAGAGTTTTTTAAAGATGATATCCATCCAACTGCTTTGATGACTCCTTTTCTAGGCAGGTGACTCTCATGCTTCTTGATTTCGTGCCTTTGAGATGGGCCTTCTTTCACGTCTGTCAAATTATTTTAAGAAAACATGAATGACTCAGGGCAGAACCAAAGAAAGGTGATAACTAATTCAGCAAAGCAACTCATGCTGTCTAAGTCTGCTGTAAATCTGGAGCATGAGAGTGCTTGCACAATGTCTGTTTCTCTCTGCCATGATGCTATGGGAAAAAGGGGATCAGTCTCCATTTGAAAAATGGAGTAACAAGATGGGACTGTTGTCGAATAAAACACTTCAAATGACCAAGCTGACTTTTGCCTATTTTATGGGTTGTTTGGAGGCAGAGGGTAGAATACAACTTAGTTTCTGTGTAGAAATACTGGTTTTCCCAGAACCACACACAGTACTAAGTTAGTGGATGATTGGATGCACATAATGGCATTTCAGATAATTTCTTGTCATTCTACTTTGATGCAGTTTTTGTTCCCTGCTGCTGATAACGATTTTCAATCTAGAAACAAAAATTCCCCAAAACCCTGAGCCACCGAGCCTTTTGTCGGTGTTTCCCTTTACTTGATTTAGCACAGGAAAGTCAAATAAAAATCCCACTGTAAATGAATGGAAAGCTAAGTTGAGGCATTTACAGTGGCTAATATAGCACAGTCCATTTAAAAATAAATGATTCCTTAAATGTATATGTTTTGGGTTTTTTTCAGAAGAGACTGACTTCAAGTCTTTATTGTCTTTCACCTCCTTCAACGTGCAATAGAGAGATATAGCAGTTTAGTGTTCTTGACACACAGTAAAGAGGCTGAAAAAACATTATCAGGATAGAGCCAATCTCCTATAATAGTTGAATAGTACTTGCACTGATGATAAAGGTTTGGGTGAAAGATGAAATGAAAAATGTGGTTATAGCTGCTGTAGCAAAACATGGTTTTCTGTAGCACTTTTGCCCCCTGTCTTAAGTGTTTACATTGAATGAATAGTTGGTGCTTTATGTGACTTTGTTGTTGAATGGAGCAGTCTACTTAGCACGAACTTTTTGATGGCCTTACTTTCAGAAATGATGTGCAGAGGTTTCATGGATTATGCATTAGTCCTGTTAACTTTCCACTTGAAGATAACATAGGCAGTGGCAGGGCTGATAAGGACTGAACAGATGGAGGCAAGTCAGCACCAAAACCCCTAAATTTCTGCTCACGGAAATAATTTCCTGTGTCACCTGCAGTAATGTGCCTCATCTAAGTGTAATATATGGCATCATATCTGATGAGGCAGCTATTAAGTCACTTTGGTAATATTTCTTCAATTTTTCTCAACTCTCCTGTGAAAACTGGGGAATCTCCTCTTGAATTCTCCCCAGTATTTTTAATCTGCAACAAGTAACACCTGTACCTACACATTCAAATAGTGACTATCATGCACTAGGTCCACTTGCTCTCTTAGCTGATTTATCTCAAAAGAGGCTGCCACATGTAGGACTTTGTATAGGATTATGGGCCAATGTATAAACTTGTGGTTTGAAACAGGTTAGTAGTGTACCAGTTTGGAGGTAACATTCAAATGCTTACACCTGACCAGGGACAAATGCATATGTGCTTTCTAGAGGAATAAGGCAAAGATGAGTGGTGGTTAAGAATTTCTTAAAAACTGTGACACTCACATTAAAATTGCTTTAAAACATGCTTCCTCCCTGCCCTAGCTCTGATCACCACAAGAATAAGTATTAATTTAACATCGATTCTCTTCCATCTTTTGCATTGAGGTCACACTGGGGCACCATTCCAGGTTTTTGCTTGTTTTCTCTAAACAGAAACTCCATGGGAAGTAATCTGCAGCCAGCATGTTTGGAGTACTTCAAGACTCGTAACTTTCATCCAAAATTCAGCTAGAATATTTTCTAGCCTACTCACACCCTTCTGTTCTGGCACCCAAGCAAGGAGCCAATTGCTATATCCTTAGTAACCTTCTGGAATTAAAAAAAAATAAACTTCAAAATATTTAAATTAAACAAAACATAAGAAAAACTTGGGACAGAAAGCCAGGAAAACATTAGTCTTTCTCCAGAAGTTAAAACTCAAGACAGGAATACCGAAACAAAAAGGTGCATCCTCCTATTCCACAAAGACAGTCCAACTCTTGCCATTCATTCTCATCTTAGGAATCATCTCAGGGCATTTTCACCCTCTAATGTCCTAGCTATCTTAAATCCTGGATCATGGGTTAAATTTTAGGAGAAACTGACACACAGTGTTTAAGATAGTGCCAGGAATTAATGAAGTGTTCGTCATACTAAATGGTCCTCCTACCAAAAGCTGAGTAGTCTGGTGACAACTGCTTTAGTGAAAATTAAGAGAGCCATTGAAGGATATCAATCCTATGAATACTGACACTGATATTTCTGCTGTCAGCTGACAAAAAAAAGTAATTAATTGTTACAGTAGACAAGAGGACAAGAAGACACCCACACACAGAGAGATACACACACCCACACACAAACTCCCAAAGACAGTCTGGAATGAAAAAGCAACACATGCAGGACTCTTTCAGGAGTCATTCTCAATACTAAAACTGATTTGCTGAGGACAAAAGGAATAGCGCAGATGAAGCAAGGTCAGAAAGGTGAGTAAAAATAAGACAGTTATTATGTCTTTTCTGAAAGCAGAAGCAGATTAGAAAATAGGTCAGGGAGTGCAGGAAAACCGTTATTTGTATTCTGTCAATTTGCAAAGGACAGGCATATCTGAATGTAGCAAATTTGTAATAACCTCTTATTCTAGTCCTAGGGAGTGATGTATTCCATATTCTTTCTTATTATTACTAATAGATTTTAAAAAAGATTTTCCTACCAAAATCAAAATCCTATTGTGACAGATGCTGCACAATCAAACAGTAGGAGAAAGATTCTGTTGTGAAGAACCTACGAGCTGTGGAAGACAGGCAAAGGAGGGGCACTGGCACAAGACGTGATTTGTCAAGAGTCATATAGCAAAGCAGGAAATAAAGTTTGTCTCTATGTCCCAAACCGGTGCAATACCCTAGAAAGACACATGCACTTAACAGCACCGCTAAATTTTGCATTTTTCTCTGATGTCTCAAAATGATTGCCTGATAACAGAAACTTCTTTAGTTGATCTCATCCACTTCCTGCTATCTTGGTTTTAGCCTACTTCCGTAAATCTTAAGGTCAAGCATGCTGTCTGTGGAAGTGTGCACAAGAGGGGAAAATCGAGAGAAAATCAATCAGTCAGTTCACTTCCTGCCCTTGAAGTTTAGACAAACCTGACACAGTGGCATAATTATCAGGTGTTCTACATTTCTAAACTTTCATTGGTGAAAATAGTGAAAAAAGACCACCCTCTCTTCCATACTGAGAGACCAGTCATCATTTCCTATCATCAGTTTAGTCTTTTACAGGCAACAAAGATTTCCCACAGCATTTCACACTGGAGATGTAAGTAAACATTCTGCTGCTGCTGGAACTACTTCTGCTTGTTCAGAACAACTATTGCAATATGTGCACAGATACAGTTGATTTACAGCAGCTGATAAGGAACAACTACTTACAGATAAGCCTTAAACCAAAGTCTCCATTTAACATGGGAGGACAGTGTGCTGTGGAAAAAGAGCTGCAGTTACTAACATTACCTTTTCTTCCTAACAGATGTAGAGGGACGAGCCAATCCTAAAATCACTGCTGGCCCTTCATGCTATTCATTGTGGTATGTTCAAGCAAAGCACTGCTGACTCTGCTTTTCTTCTGAATACCTTTCTGCAAACTGATGCAACTCTGCACCTCACTGAGGAGCCTTTGAGAGTCCTACCAGGTGAGCAGTTGGGATGAGTAATGCAAGCAGGCATCCCAAACAACACCAGAATCCTCAGAAGAGCTCCCAAAGCTTAGATCCACACCATTCCCTTTCTACTCATTTAAAGGTGTTTTTATTCACTTCTCTTTTCAACTCTAGTGTTAAGACAGAAACTAGATGGACAGACAAAACCAACAACTACTTCTAACAAGGAGAAGACAACTGGGTAGTGAAATAAAGTGCTCAAAACCATGTCCACAGATACAGTTTTAGTGCAAGAAGACCTCTTATACAAAAAGGCTTGATTAAAAAAAACCACAAGCAATTATAATTGTTTTAAAAATTCACCCCACAACATCTGTTCCTTAAAATGAAGTAATACATTTTAGGTATACATATAAGAAAATTACAAAGATGAGTGAATTTCAAGTAATTTTTTTATTTAAAAAGAATAATCATAGTAAATATATTTTAACTTGATTTGAATATTTGTGAGCTGATATTAGAAAGCAAAGCATTTCTGTACTAAAAGACATGATCATGATCTGATTTTGAAAGCATTGTGAAGCTGCCTTAAGATTGCATTTTTCTTTAATTATGTAAGGGAAAGATATATGCAACTAATATCTTATGTATGTACAATAATGCATTAAAAGTCTTAACAATTTTATTTTTTAACTTTCAAAGACTCATAAGTTTTGCTTTTAAGAGCGTATTGCCTTTCCCACATACTTCCTCTAAATTCCTGCAGCATGTAGGGGAAATACTCTCTAGAATGCAGATTTCCTTGTGGATGTGCAGATTATTCTTCCTTAGTCTCAAGCATCAATGGCTGAAATCTTATCCTAAATAAGTAGCTGACAAGTGTAACTAATTTTCAAAAGAACTTTCTTTAACCTTATTACCAAAGCAACTGCTTTCATTCTTAAGATTTGAGCAAAATAAGTAAAGGTAATTCCTTTATTACCCTGCATAAATTCCTTTTTTATATACAAGCCAAAAATATAAGTAATTTCTAATACATTCACAAAAATTGCTTCAGTGTTTTAGGATTGTATTTCTAATGAGTATTTACTGTGGCATAATGTAGGAAAGAGTCTCCAGTGTGTTGTATCTACCATTAGACACATTCAAATTAGTCTTTTCTATTCTCAGCAAAAATATTCACCTGCTGTCTAATATATAATGAAATATTTATCATAGTTACAAACACAAATTCTTAGGCTTCAGTTGTAGATTTTGTTTTTAATTTTTATTTCTATTCTTGGCTTCTAACCCCTTCATGTGAGCTTTCGAAGGATATAATCAAAGCAGCAGAAAACTAGTCAAGATTGCAGTAGAACAAGGGCATAGGCATGGTGTTTAGAATGTAACAAGCTTAGCGATTAAAAAGTTTTGATCGTACAATGGTTTGTTTCCATTGGAGATATAGCTCACAGGATCATTTTTGAACACAGTAATTTATAAGCTTAATATTTAACATAGTCTCGAAATTAATTTTGTTCCCCTCAATACTTGTTGTTGTTTAATTTTCATATGACTGTTTTATTGAACTGAGATATAACAATGACACTTTAGAAACTTTAAGGTGGCTGTCTGTCTTTGCAGGGGTTTATCAATAAATACTGCAGAGAAATGGAAACAGAAAGTCTTCTAAAATATAAACTGTTCCTGTACAATGAAGTTATTAAAATTGTAGATATACAGCCCTCAGGTTAAGCTGCTTTATAATAACTGTAGCTGTATTCAGCAACCACAATGAGACAGTACAATTTCTTTTGCAGTGAAGACATTCCTAGGTGGAAATGAACGCAGAAAAACTCTCTGGTGTAACGCAGGGCAGCATATGAAGAGAATCCTAGCAGAACATTAATCTGAATAGGAAAATTACTTTCAATACTTGAGGATATTTACTATTATTCTCTGCTCCTTCATTTTGGTTGGGAATAGCATTTTGTGAAGGACAATGCAGACTTGAGTTGTTTTCATAGAACAGTGTGGGTTGCAAGGGACCTTTAACGGTCACACAGTCCAACCCCCCCCTGCAATGGGCAGGGACACCTTCAACTAGATCAGGTTGCTCAGAGCCCCGTCCAACCTGACCTTGAATGTTTCCAGGGATGGGACTTCTACCACCTCTCGGGGCAACCTGTTCCAGTGTTTCACCACCCTCAGGGTAAAAAATTTCTTCCTTGTATCTAGTCTGAATCTACCCTCTTCTGGTTCAAAACGATTACCCCTTGCCCTATCGCAACAGGCCCTGGTAAAAAGTCTGCCCCCATCTTTCTTATAAGCCTCCTTTAAGTATTGGAAGGCTGCTCTAAGGTCTCCCTGGAGCCTTCTCTTCTCCAGGCTGAACAACCCCGACTCTCTCAGCCTTTCCTCTTAGGAGAGGTGTTCCCCTTTGTTCCCCTTGAACCCTTCTGTTACACTCCTGGTACACCCTGACAAAATGATTTTATTTCTCAATGTTGGAAAAGGTTTCCTACGAAAAGTAACAAAAGAAAAAGAAAGTAAGTAGAAAACAATGAGTAACTAGAAGAAGATTTGGACAGAAGAAAATATGTAGTTTAGGACAAAGTTGATTTGGACAAAAAGGCAGGGGAGTTAAATACTACTGTTAATTATTTTACTATTCATGCCTTGAGCCATAATGGGTGAAATTATGTATAAATGTTTTTCATTTTACTTAATCTGTTCAGCCATTTGACAGTAGTTCTGTCTGCTTCTCAAAGGAGTCGATGTAAATGTTGATGATTACATAGCACTTTTTGTAATTTTCTGCCCTTCCTTCTTTCCTTCCCTCCCTCCCTCCCTCCTTCTCTCTCTCTGGAACAGTCAAATTGGAGTTGTTGACAATTTTAGGCCAGAATATGAAAAAGACACATGGGGAATGCAGCTTCTGGAATCTTGATTAATTAATACATATAAAGTACATTTCTTGTGGAAGTCCTATAAACGTTTCTTGCTCTCATCATCCAGGCAGGGACAGTCAGTGAAGTTAGCACTGTGATTTAGAAGATTTGGGAGGTCTTTTCTTTTAATCTGTGGTTTACTGAAATCAGCAAGTGAAACTTCTGAATGGTAGGAAACCAGATGACCAGAAAAAAACCTGAGGACTTTACCTATTTCTCATATTCAAGGCTGCAGGATGGTAGAAAGGGATTTGCCTGTAAACTCATGCCGTTGATTTTGGTAGCCAGGGAGCTTCCCTTTCTGTTTGCTTATCTGATACTTTTCTACAGCAATTGGACACTGAATTACTAAAAAGTCATAAATTGCGAGGAGATTCATTGGGCAAGCAGTTCCCAGTAACAAACAGAACATGCATCGGTAGTTGTGTTGTCTGAGGTAGACTATTTTCTCAACCTAAACATATTTATGCAAACGATGCTCAAACCTGAACCTTCTCTTTTGTTATTGGACCAGAGATCAGTCTACTCCTGATTTAAAATGCATGGCTAAGTTTAAAACTTTAGTAAGGGCCAATCTCTGAATAATCCTTTAGGGATTATTGTAATTAAGGGACTAATCCTTAGATGTTTAGTAATTTGTGTCCATTTTAAAATCGAATACCTATTCTTTCATCACAAAAGAGAAAAGAAGAGGTGAAAATGACAAAGGTTTAAACATTAACAGCCCTTTCTATCACCTCATGCATCTGAGCAATACAAACAGGTGGAATATTTAAAACCAGGAGGCCTTTAAAACAAAACCAAACCACAGAAACCCTATCCCTACAAAAAAAAAAAAAACACACTCGTGAAAACCAAGCAAGATTTTAAACATGGAGAACGGGGTTGATGGTATGAAACATTCTGTGTGCAGGTGGGGTAAACGCAACTTAAGGACATACATCTTAAGCTGCAAAGTTGTGAACCTTCTTTGCATGAGTCCTCAAATACCTGTCTGCATAAACCTTACCTGACAAGAAATTCTCCTTCTCCCTTTTAGAAGCCTGTCTTAAGAAAAGGTCAATGACAACAGCTTTTCTAACCACTCTAGCATTTATAGAACCTTGTTTATCTCATTAACATGGAAAGAATGAACTGGACAATAAGGCCAACTTAAGTTTTAAAATTCAGTAGAGAGGGAGATGTTAAAGTAAATGAACTAGTGGTGCACATCAGTGAAGCTTCATGATCTAATTAAAAAAGTTTTGAGATTCAAGAGAGGTGCCATACCTATGGTGCACAATCAGTGAAATGAAGTAACAAGATAGCATTGCTGGGTAAAAACATCTGTCAGTAGTATACTGCCTATACCTCTTATTTAGCTGTCATTGTTTAAAAAGAGCAGTCATTCTGCCTGCCTGTAGCAGTCTTGCTCTAAGTAGTGTAAAGGAGACAGAAAAACGAAGACAATGCTACTAGGCTTGGAAACTTAGCCTCTCTTCCCAATTTTGTTACTACCAATCTAGATCTTGGGTAAGACACAGACCTGTATACCTCTGTTTCTGCATCTGTAAAATAAGATTATTTACAAATGTTTACAAAGGAGTTATGGAAAAAAACACCCTGGGGATTGTTATTATGAGTAGAAAAAGAGTGAGAAACAAACAGTCCATGCAGCTGGTGTTGTGTTACAATTGTGCGAATACACAGCACTGGAAGCTGTATGAGTTGGAACGGGGGCATAGCAAGGTTTCAAAGCAGGGTGAGAAATCATTAGGAGGCATGTGAAAAAAGGCGCACTCTTGTTTATACCCTTTGCAAATAGCATATACTTCTTATTTTCTCCCTGAAACATCCAAGTATTACAAAGATACCATGCTGGATTATTTGGCAAGCCTTCAGAGGCAGGTGTTCAACATGTAATTATCCTACAGACTCCATAAGAATGATTGCTCCATGATACACATTTATCTTTAATCTAATATAGTTTACAGAGGGTTCTTTTTTTTTTTTTTCTTTTTTTTTTTTTTTTTTCCCTGTGACAAATTACATTGTGATTTATGGAAATGTAACATTTTGTATGAATGGCTAAGAGCAGCCATGTTGCATAGTAATGAGCAACACAAAGTAGCTCCACTCTTATTTGCAACCGGCTCAGACCTTTCCATTAGCAAATTAAAATCTGTTCAAATTTATTTACTAATATATTAGGAGAAGCTTCAGTCTGACCCCCGTTGACCTGTATTATATAGCAAACAACTGTAGGAGTGAAAATAATTAATAGAATGTATTGCACCTCCTGCTTGTTTCTCTATCACACCCTGGGGTCAGCTGGATAGTGGGTTTGCCATCTGCATTCTGTTACAAGGCCACATTTACTTAAAAATTATTAATTATATTTTGAAATGACTTCCTTTAATTGAACTCTCTTTATTCAAGGCAGCCTTTATTTTTAAAGCTTCTGAAAGCTTGTGCATGAAAACTTTTTCCTTTTCAAAACATTAAAGTAATTTTCTGTATTACCTGTGCATGCGAAATGAGTAAATATGCAACAGCAACTGCAACTACTAGTTACATTAGTTAATATCATACTAGTGCTATTCAGGTGGAAAATATTGCAATAAACTTTACATTGTCTACTATGCTACTATAATGAGCATTAAACATGACTGGTGCTCATTAAAAAGTTCGGTATGTTACCTTCATTCAGAGAAATGTGGGCTGCTAATGAGAATGCAGTCTGCAATATGTAGGAGTCTATTTCAGACGAACAGATAAGAATGCTGCACATTGCTGACCTCTGCTTACCTTCATCATAAATGACTATGGTGAGCCTTTTCTCCTTTGAAAACAGCTACTTCTGAGGTCTTAATCTAATTTTTAAAGGAGAAGCTGATTATGAGACATAGAATGATAGAAAAAGATTGTGAGGAAAAAATGCAGTTTCCAATTGCACAGGCAGTGAATGATCGAAGTTTAGGTGCCAATAAAGTAACTGATGGGAACGTATACATGTTTCCTTTATATCAATACAAATAGCTACAGTAAAAGCTGTCATATGGTGATCAGCTGGTAAATCTTAACCCTACACAACAGATACATTTTTTAAGAAGGAAGTCAACATTCCACTTTACCATGTCAGTGAAGTATATTTACACATAATTGCAAGGAGTCCCAGGGCTAAGTGGTACAGAAGGTGCCAAGTAACAGTGGCACAAAATGTACGCTCCACACATGCAGTTTGTGATAGCTAAAGTCATGAACAGGGATCTAGATAGCTACAATGAGAGAACACATCTGGGGATCTGCAGAGCTGCACTGAGGGAAAATACAAGGTCAGTTATATATACAAGCCTAGTTACATGAATACATTTGCACGTTCCTGGATAAGCTAACAAATTTTACATAATGTACGTAGCCCTATTTTATTGTTAAATGAATAAAGATAACCGTGTCGTTTGGGAAAACATACATTTTTAGACAATTTACTTAGTTTTTGATAACTTGCTTTTTGTTTAGTAGCAAACAACAAATAGATGTTCTAGAAATAATACTAGCTAACCATCATTCAAATACGTTTAGAAAAAGAGATTATTAACAATTTTATTATCATTATGCCTGTAAACATGAGAAAACGTTCTCTAAAGTAACCAGAAAATCTAGTCTGACTACGTGTTTCTATTATAATGGCTTTCATACACACAAATAGAGGGATATTAGCGATTACGTATCACTGTTGACCTCTTGTGGTCACCTTGCATGATTGCAAGCAAAAGCGTAAGTAGCAAGGAAACCGTTGAAACGCTCCACTTAACCTTAAAAGGAACAAACCCGGTATAATTTCTACGGCATAGCACTGGAATATAAACTATAAATTTTTAACAAGTGTGTTTAATTTATCTCAAACAGTTCAATATTAAAAAAGAATCAACCATTCAGAGTAAAATTGTTCAGTTTAGGTGGAATTTTGAACAGAATATCCATTTCAGTGGTTCCCAACGATTTTGGACTGTGAACATGTCTCAATCTTTAACATCTGTTGCAGATAATGGATGGAATGTAATGAGTTTAATCTGCTTGCAAATAAGGAAGCAAAAAAAAAGAGCAGCCAAGAACATCTCTGAACTGAGAGGCAGGCAGAGATGGGAAGGGAGCAGAAGGTAGGTGTTAGGGAATAGATGCAGACAGGCAAGGTATGCCCTGGCTGGCACTCCTGATTGGGTCTCTCTTACAGTCTATTGATGAGACTTCATAGATAATTACACAGTAGAGATGAAAGTGAATTTCTGCTTCCTCATCCATGGAGTCTAATTCAGTGCACGGCTTTATATATGAACCCAGTGACATGAAGGGGTTCCCTGGCAGCGGAGCACAACTTTGCAGCCAGCACAGCTGCACTGACAGAGCCCTCGTGTGGAAGTACAGGACATAACTAGCAGAGAATTTTTCTGTTGATGTATCTACACTCCTTTCCTGAATTATATTTAGAAAGCATTATTTGCCAGCATATATTGATACTATATCAGTTTTTCATGACTGTTATATCAGCTGGAGCACAGGGTTTCTTATAGCGTGCAACAACACAGCTATTCTAGCAGACCTTGCTCGTTTAGATGTGACATTACAAATCTCATTGCCAGCAGCCAGGTCTTTTTTTCCAAAATGGAAAAGAACAATGACGACAAAAAAAATTAAAAAGGGATACAATACAACATGCTGTTCTTCTTCTTCTCTATTAAGTATTCAGCTAATGAAGAAGTAACAATTAGCAGCAGGAGAAAAGGCAGTCAGTGATGTGGTATGTAATTGCTGTGCCCAAGGTCTCACCTGGAGAGCAGTGAAACCAATAGTGATCTGTCCAGTGATTTCAGCAGTCTGGGTCGAGTTCTATTGTGTTAACTTATTCACATGGCAGTCTGTACCCTTCCAGAATGGCAAACACAGATAATTATTTACTTATCATTAGTATTATTATTGTGTTTGAACTTGTTAATTTCCTGGAACAAAGCTTGCAAGGTTCAGTATTTTGTTTGGAAAGGGTAGAGAAGTATGAGGAGAAATAAAAGAAGGAAGACACAGATTACTTTCAGCACCAATGAATTCAGCATTTAGGATTCTCCACAGAAAAGATAACCACAATAAGCTGTTATTAAGAAATCTTTCCCTCTGGAAGTTCTACAAGCTCTAACTTGTTGTGCTAATGATCACTCTGAATACTACTACCAAGATCATTTCACTGCTTGAGGATTTGCTCATGGTGTCCTTGAAGAGGAACACATTTTTGCCGCTCTTCTGTTTAGCTGATAGAACAAATCTCATTTTTCTGTCATTTCAGATTGGGATGTTCTAAGTCTCTGCGAGAACTGCGCCATAAATAAAAGCATTTCATCATTCCCTCATAGCCTCAATGACTGCTCATATCTAAAGTTAACCTTTAAGCCAAGGCTACTTTTAGTTTTTTTATGGCTACTTCATATACAAGTCTGTTCACATTACAATTTTAAGGTTTATCTTCACCTTTGAAACACTGAGATCTCCAACCATTATGCACATAGGGATGGGGATACTGAAGGTAAGGGAACTGAAACACTGAGAAACTATGTCACTTGACCAACTTAATAGAAGATTAAGGTCTTGACCTACGCCTCTAATACTTGACATTTGGACAGTCACCTGCCCAGATGTCTGTTTGTATTTGTTCAGTCAGGTTCCATTTCTTTTCTTGTTCTTTCATTTTCAGAAAACTTCCCTCTCTTCTCCTTTTTTCTTTTATCTTTCTTCTTCTTGGACTTCAAAACTAAAATCTAACATTGGTTAAAACCTGAAGAGGTATGATAATAAAGGAAACAGGAAGAACAAACAGAGTCTAATTGTCCTTACTTCTCAGAAGTAGGAAGCCTTACTGGGTTCTTGGGCTACCTAGTGAACTGATAGGGTCCAGGAAATCATAGAATCGTATAGAATCATAGAATGGTGTGGGTTGGAAGGGACCTTTAAAGGGACCTCCAACTCTCTTTTGTAACTACCTTGCAAAACCAAGTTTACTACTTTCTGCATGATACAAATGATACAAAAAGAAAATTGCCCTCATTGGAATTTACAGACTGCTTAGAGGGAGACAGTTGGTACCTCATCCTACAGTGCCAGTTGTAATGACAGAAGTCCTCTGGTTCTTATATGTAATCCAATGAATACTTAAAATGCTACCAGTTTTTATACCAACATGATGGTACATTGATGAAGGCAGATTATAAAGACATGGAGAGGCAAAGATATGCCTGTCTGTGATCACATAAACTATTCAATTTTGAAAAAAACATTGACATGAGCCTGTTCAAGGGAAAGTTTGCATGCATTTTTAGCAGTTCACAGATCATCACTCTACTGCAGCTCATCTACAAAGCACACTCAGGAACTTTGGAGAAAAAAGTGAACCTACTGATTGATCAGGTAGCAAATCACACCTGAAAGGCTAAATTTTTCGAGTTTTCCAAGGATCTGTCAATAAGTTTTGTGTTTATCATTGCCACTCCAATTTCCAAGCTAGATCCATTTAAAAAATTGAATCATTTTAGAAAGGATTTTCAGATGAAGTGTAGTCGTGGTTTGGCTGAAACAGAACTATTTCTGCTTTCAGCAGATTTTCTTTTTTTTTTTACTTCAGTTAAGTTTTCTTGGTAACTGCACTGTCTGAAGCCGACTACAGTTTATACTAGCTTTATGCTCCCCATCCAGATCCACGTGAGCCACTTCAATCTTAGCAGCTTGATCTGCCTTCTGGTTGTTGTGATGTTACTCGGTGGCTCAACTCTTCGGTACGTGAGCATCTACGTGCCATACTTTTACAGTCAGGTTCCCTAGCCGGGCAGCAATATCTTGCCACAGTGCGGCGGCCCAAACAGGTTTTTCTCTGTGCTGCCAGTTACTCTGCTTCCACTGCTTTAGCCACCCCACAAGGCATTTGCCACCATCCGTGAGCTGGTACACAGATAAAGTACTGATCATTTTTCTCTTTCAGCATTGATCTGGGTCAGTGGGTAGCCGTGGATCATCTAGGTTAGAATAAATCATGTCACTCACAGCTAATTCCCTCAGGTACTGGACACCTTTCTCCATGGTGTTCCATTTCCATGGATGACACGCAATATCTTCCCTGAATGGGTATCTCTCCCTCGGCTGACAGGAGTCGTTGCCAGAGGCTGAGGTTTTGCGTCTTTTCCCCAATCGCCTTGTCAATTCCCCCTTCCCTAGAGAGGGATCCCAGCTGCTTGGCTTCTCTACCATCTAAGTCCAAGCTGCTGACCCCACTATCCCAGCACTGGAAGAACCAGGTGATAATGTGCTCACCTGATTGACGGCTTGTAGTCTTTGCATATATCTCACAGTTCATGAAGTTTTAGGGATTGGGTTATTACCTCTGGTTCTGCCTCCCCTTGGTTTCAGGGTTGGGGGATTACCTCTGGTTCGACATCATTCTCCTGTTCTTGTGATGGCCCTCATTCAGTCTCATCCTCCCCCAAACAAGCTGATTTTTTTGGTGTATTTCTTCTTCTGTACAGGGGCAACTGATACAGGCACAGGTCGGTTCCCTGACTCAGCTGCATCACCCTTCGCCAGGGTCTGAGCAGACTGTAGTGTAGCCAGGAGATCGCATAGCCAGTTGACTGTTGCTGAAGTCAGATTAGCAACATCGCCCGTCAATGGGGTCAGAGTGGCTGTGGTGGGGGACGGGGCGGTTTTGGCACACGTGCTAGGAGTTGAGATGTCTTTACAGCACCTACACCTCTACTGACATTTAATATTATACCACACCAGGAAAACATTCAGAGAACATGATAATAATTTCATGGTGGTTTGACAGTCCCAAGAATATCCAAAATTCTCAAAATTTGGTGCAGTCACGTTTGCAGCAAAGGGAGAAATCCCATTTCCCCAGGTAAAATTGTGAATATATTTACTAACAAAATCTGCTAGCCCAAAATACACAGATAAAGCCGCTACTACCAGTTCACAACCTGAGTTGCTTTTTATCACTCTATAGACATAAAGAATTGGAGCAGTAACGGTCCATCTTATCACATACGCTTAGCTCTGAATAAAACTGTGAAAAGACATAATGTACAATTGCACCCAACACCCAGGAAATCAGCTGAAAACTGAAGGAAAAAAAATCTATGAAAGCAGAAATAGTTCTGTTTCAGCCAAACCAGGACAGGCCAAGTTACAGAGAAGCCTTGTACTCATCTTCCCTCCTGAACAGTAAACAGAGCAATTGTACTGATAGGATTTTTCTTAATGTGAAGTGACAATTAGGAGTCCCTAAATCACATGATTCCAGACATATACCACTATATCCTTGTATGCTCCAATAATACATAGTGCCTTTAAACAACCGAATACACATCTGTACTATTAAATACCTAAAGTTATGAACTCTTAAAAAGCTAGGTGTTTTCAATCTTAAAAGTTCTCAGTTATAATTTAACAGCTTGTTGTGCACATTAAATTTGATTTGACTGATTGTATCTTAGGGCTGCAATTTAATTAATATTTGTTTTCTTTCAAAGGAGCTGCAACATCGTATAGCCATATGCACATTAACCATACTGCCTTTTGGGCCTTACTAGAAATGCTGGCTTTGCACTCTTGGGAGAGTGCCTAACACTCCCTTAAAATTTCAGCTCTATTTTTGGTGCTCCAGAAACCAGCTATCTTCCATTTTCTGTAATAAGGACAGCAAGAAGCCACAAAGTGAGTTAAGTTTATACACCATAAGGAGCATATTGTATATACATCACTCTGATTAACAGTAATGACAGAAGTCATATTTTTTAATTGCCACAGAAGTCTATATTCACCTCACCTTCCCTGGCATGACATAGTGCTTTTGCTAGAGAGGGTACTACCTTACTGCTATTTGAACAAAAACAATGCTGAAGTATAGAATTTCTGTGTCAAGTTCTATTTTGGCATATTGTACTAACCAGATGTCACAAATCATGGGAAAAAGTCATTATTATAGGACAAGTGAGAACATGGGACAAGGGAGTGCAGATTTCAATTTGAAGAGATGATAAAAAGACTGTGGATTCCCTGCAACAGAAAAATTTCTTTTCCAGTCCCTGGACAAAGTAACTTATTTTGAGCAAAGATGACATTGTCCCTAGCTCATCATATGTAAATTTAAATGCTTTGCTTGAGATTTACATCAGACAGTAAGCAGTTTCAGAACATTTCTTGCAAGTAACCTTTGTCTTCCTGTTTGCAAACTACCTTATTTGAATGTTGTCAGGTGAGTTAATGATATAGAACTGATACAGCAATTTACAACACAACAAGAATTGTTGCAGGTATATGAAAACAAAGGCATTACTCTAAAAGCAAAGAAATTCTACACAATATGGCAAAAATATTACTAGATAAAAATAAATTAAAAATATGACTGTAATATATGAAGCTGTATCCGATATTCTTGTTTTATCTGTTGACATCGCTCATGTTTTCTTTGGTCCACCACAAGCTCAGTAGTCATATATCAGCTGTTTCAACCATCTACAGCCTCTCTACTACATGCTATAGAACAGCATCTAGCACTGGCCTAGGAGCTGGTTTTCCCTGTGTGGGATGATGAACAGCCAAACAAGAATCCTCTCCCAAAGGAATGAACGTAACTCTTAACTGAAGAAATGTAACTGTCCTAATTCAGAAACATGCCACTAGATGGCAAGTTATGATTGCTTTAGTCATCTCCTACTCATTTACAACTGTAGCAAGGCAGTCAATAGGAACAATCAAATTAAAATCTCTGGGAAGGGAAGATGTGTTTACAAGAACCATTTATGAAATCTAATGTTCTTTTTCTCAAGACTGAAAATAGTCTTGAAACTATTTCTTTTCTCTGTCTTTAAACTTGGCAGAGTTCTCTGACACACAAGGGCTGTTTTCCTGGGTAGTTTCTGTTTTGTTTGTTTTAAATAGCAAAAAATAAAGAAAATTGAAAGCATTTTCTCTATTTCTTAGTAGCTTGGAAACCAACTGTTAAATTAGAAAGTAATGAACCTATATTTATTATTTATTTTTGTAGAAGGACCCATGGGTCAAAAGCTAGAGAGTAACAATTGCATTCAAGAGTAGGAATGCAAGAATATTTCTACTTCTCCATTGCCATTCTTTGTCTGAGTCTTATACCATCATTCTTGCCAGTGGAGGAAATCCGTTCAGTTTTGGTCAGTTCTGAAATAATGACCCAGCAGGTAAAATGGTTTAGAATTGAGTAGAGAAATGCTGTATAAAAGTATGAGGTATGAGTATAAATATGATAAAATATTTAATATAAATAAATAATAAAAAAAATAAAATAAGATTACTGAATAAATCCTGTAGGGCTAATATTTCAACAGGAAATGGTCTAGATTCTACACCACATTAAGACAAGTCTTGGCTGAAACAGTTAAAGTCAGTTTAACAAACAATGTAAACATCAAGCCAAACAACAAATAAAAGGAAAACTGATTTTTATCAATTTCTACACAAAGATCTTCTTTCAACAACTGGAATTTGGGGCAGAATTATCAAAAGTTCTTAGCTCACAAGCAGCCAGCAAATGCACTCCTAGCTTTCCAAAATTCTCTTCTGATTCTCAGTCCACAAGAGATTCTGTGGGAAATTATAAGTGCTACATGCTTTTTTAAAAATAGAACAAATTACCTTAGTTGTATGAGCACATAATTTCAACGTTCTGGTCCTGAATTCCTTTGTTTAAAAATAAAATTAGAGGAAGAAAACCTTTCCAACCATCTGAGAAAGGAAATGGTATTCTTTCTGTCTAAAGACACTCTTTGACCGTCTGAACCATGAAGAAAAGAAAATCCTTTTTGGAAGATGGAGTCTTTCTGCCATTCTAATTGCCAACAAAACCAGAAGATAATACTTTTCATTTCTTCTTCTAAAACTTTATTTGTCTCTGTAAGACTGTTAAAAATTCAGGAAGACTGATGGAGAGATAGATGCTGAGTCAATCACTAGGTTGTCCTGCAAGAAATAAATCCAACTAATTGCTTGGCTACCACCTGTATGCTAAAACAGATACTAAACAAATGTCTGTGTTGCACTGAATTACATACAGCCATACTTATCTGTACAAAGTGACCAGCAATACTACCAAATTACAATTCTCTAATCACACGGTTAGTACCTGCAGTAAGGCAACGGTCAGATTCAGAACACTGACTTAAACAAGCAGCTCTGATTTCTTTGCTTTTCATGTTACAAAAATTCTATTTTATGGCATTGCTGATGGTTTCAACAAAAGTAGATTGAACAAAAGCCAATCCAATTCCCCAAAAGAGCATGGTGCAGAAATTGCCTCCGTACATGCCTCACCTATTATATAGGCAGTGAAGTTTCTGTTGAACTGGCATGATGAGGACTAAAAGAGTGTAAGGTATAGCCTTTTCAGTGGTCCCAGAGGGCAGAATACAACCATGCATGTTGTTGATCTCTTTCATAGATGAATGAATTTTTTTCTGCTATGATGTTCCTGACAACTCTAGAAAAACACACTTTTCGGCTGTGTTACACACTGACATCTGCAGTTTGACTATCTGTTTGTCACTGGAATTAAATCTGTCCAAACCGAGTACACAAATCCATCTTTCTGTCTATTTTTGGACGTTACATATACTCTGAAAAGTTCATTCAATTTATTGGAACAAAGAAATACATGCAGAAGCTGTGCATTGTGTAGAGATGCTCTGCCTAACAACAGGAGTCACTCTGCTTTGCAGAAAATTGTATACTTGCTTGAGAATCATTCCTAAAAGATACACACTATAGAGCATAGACCACATTCCTCTACAATAACACAGGAAAAATAGCTGTGCATGTAAAAAAGTCGTGGTTTTATTTATATATGTAAAAGTATAAATTAAATAATATTCAACAATGAAACCAATCACAAAGAGTATGGTTACAAGTGAAACAAGACAAAGTCGTAGTTGATAAAAAACGAAACAGTGAAATTAGCAAAGTTAAGGCAAGATATCTGTGAATGAATTTAAGGATGAGGTCAAGAAAACTTCATGATTGAAAGAACACGAATGGACGAAGGCTGTGAACAAGAAAAGTTTCTCATTCAAGCTTTCAGGCCAGTATGGAAAACAGCCCCTATAGACAAATAAATAAAAGAAATTAAGAATGCGTATGTCATCTCCCAGACCAGTGTAGAGAAAGTAATAATAGGGAACATTAAATCACTTTTATTTACTTCGGTGGTTGTTAATGACACCTGAGTGAAATATCAAACTCTATTAAAAATATCCTAAGAAGTTACCTTATATAATAAATAACTTGTGGAAGAAGAGCTACTCATGAATGTATTTTAGCTGGAGAATTCAACTTCTCTCTAATACTTGAACAGTTCACCATAACTTTAGTCTTTAATGTTTTTAACAGATTAGTCAGTCTAAAAGCTCATTTCAGTTTCTAATTATTCAAGAGGTTATTAAAAAATAACATTATAAATTCCTACAAAAGTAGCTGAATTTCACTTTCAGCTTTCAGCTAATGTAGGGCCAAATTACTCTCCATCATCAAAACAGGGATTCCAGCAGCAAAGCAGAGGATGAAGTACAGTCCAGTCATGAAGACATTAACTAGTATTTGTAAAATGAATTCAAGACTTTGTTCCCAGACTGCCATAGGCTGTTGCTAGACCTCTTGCGCCCAAATCCTTCACCCACAGAATGGAGACAGCTGTATTACTCTATTTCAAAGATGCACAAATACCACTTCTAAAAGGAAAGGCAAGGAAGGGGAGAGTACACATAAAAACTTGGAAGTAGCAAGTGTCCAGGTTAGGAATCCAGAGTGAAACCCTGGTTGTATTAAAGCCTCAGGGAATTCTGCCTTCAACTCTACAGCTTTCAAGATTTCATTTACCTGTTGTGTGAATGACTTCTCAAAGTTTATCCCTGCCCATGTCTGCTACTTTTTCCTCAGACAACATCTTTGCAGTATATCATGTCTGTTAGGATGCATCAGCACTTAACAATGAGAAAACCCTTCAAACTGCTGAAACCACGCTCCTCTAGCGAGGAATAACATTTTCTACACTCTGTGAATTTGAGTGACAGACAGTGTGATGGTACAATGCATCTGTTCATGAACATTTACATCATTTATATCCAACCCTTCATCTTCCAGCAACGGTTAACTGACTCAGTGACTAAACAGTAATACAAGACCTCTGTGACAGTGACAAGCAGTAATAACCATCCTGCTGAGAGCCTTTCCCACGTGCACTTCTATAGTTGTTTAAAGAACGTCATGAACAATACTACTTCTTCAATACAATTCCATTGCTGCTAGTTTATCTGAGGTAAACCTTGAAGGCCAAACAGAAATAAATCAGCAGAGAACGTAGCTCTGGTTTTGCAAAAACAGGGTTGTCTTTCTGGTTTTATTCAAGTCCATGATAACTGTCAAATCAACTTCAACAAAACCGGGATTTTACTTAAAGTGCTTCACTTCAAATGTCTTAAAACATCAACCACTCACAGGAAGTTGAGTTGCTGGTGGTCGGTTTAGCTCACTGTGAAGAGAGAGGGTAAGTTAGGAGTGTGTTCTAAATTGTTAAAAAAGACAAAATTATTAAGTTAGTCATGATTTGCCAACTCCTTACTTCCTTGTATTCTGGTTTCTCTTTACAGCATGTATTTTGCTGTGTTTATATGCTTATATATTCATAGAAATCAGCATATGCAAGCATTTTTTCCATGGAGATCTAAATGAGGTGCAGTTAGGTTCAGTAACCAATTTTCTCTGCTCAAACACTGATGCTCTGAAGTACACCAGAAATCAACTCCAATCCTGACAGCTGCCAGGACAGCAGGGAAAACCCAGACAAAAGGGGAACAAAGCTACCTGCGGTGTACTTTTCCAAACCCCTGGTCCAACATCAAAGCTTATCAAGGGGATTCTTCTCTCAAATACATGGTGTATATTTGAAGACTTGATGCTGGCACCACTGCTGTCAAACATCAGAAATTCTAACCCTGTAAGTACAGTCTTGACTCAAGTCTTTGCTGTCTTTTCTATTGTCACCACTAAGGATAAACTTCACCCAAAGAAGCTGGCCCATATCTCACTGGAGGTGTACTGCACTCAAGTTAATATAGGACTTGAGTTGACTAGGTAGATTTATACGTATTTTATGCGCACATCTATCACACTTATGTTTTAAGATCTGTGACAATTATTCAGTAATTAATATTAAAAAAAGTTACAATTTTTCCACACTGATCTATT
Organism: Cariama cristata; assembly: GCF_000690535.1. Taxonomy (NCBI): domain Eukaryota; kingdom Metazoa; phylum Chordata; class Aves; order Cariamiformes; family Cariamidae; genus Cariama; species Cariama cristata. Next base: position 59,640 of record NW_009600764.1, read on the forward strand.
TGATTTATGTAACTTGAATCAAATATGTAGTTCAAGCTTCAATTGCCTGTGCTTGCTTTAAAACAAAGCAATGAAATCAACTGAAGTTGTATATGAAAAGCTGTCTGCATATGAAATAAAATCAACAGCAAAAAGAAATTAATGTCTGAATCACGAATGTCTGCAAAATATCAGAAAATAACTGGAGCACAGCTATCTGAACAATAAAGAGGTGACTAGCAAGAATGGAAATATTTATCATTAAACTGATAAGTAACCTATAATGAAGGCTGAGGCTCTACACATATCCAGTTTTGCAAGAAGGATTCACAGGGGTCAATAAATTCAACAACTAGGCAAACATAAGATTTTTTGGTTTAAGACAACTCTATTATTCTCTTAGAGTAAAATTAATGGAAAATTTTTATAAAAATTTGGTTTCTTAGCCCATACCCATACCACTGTGGAAAACTAAATTAATTATTTATTATCATATATTATAATAAACCCCATACATTATAATAAAAATCATAAAGTTATATATTATTATAAAATCTTAACAAGCTGGAAACAAAAAAATCTGTGAGATAAGAATAGGAACTTGGAGTTTATATTATATGTGTATTGAAAAGTTAAGAATATATCGTGAGAGAATTATTTATAGAGAAAATTAATCCCATATCCTACTCAGTGGTTACAGTGAGAAGTGCAAAACATGTCTTACAACTTATTGCCTTATATACATGTTTTATATTTAAAATACTCTGTACTCTTCCAATTTCTGAATTAGTCATTAGTAGTTTTATTTAGTTACAAGAAACAAAAACTGAAGTTTTATGTGCAGATAACATTACGTAAATTGTGGTTACATTTAAGCATTTTGCAATTAAAGACATTTAATCCCAAATGTTAAGAAAAATTCCCTCGAGAACATTAACTTTAAAATTTGTTTACAACTGTTGAATAGAATTTGAAGACACTAGCCTTCAACCTTGAAAAAAAGAACTCATTTTTTATTTCAATTAAACTTTCATGCTTTAAAATCCAATTTAAATATTCATGACAAATACGTTTCTTATTTAGGGAGAAATGCATGCATTAAAAAGCATACTGATTAAATTCAACATAATTTTAATGGAAACAGGTAAACACTTGATTAGTGGCCAGTAAGAGTCTGTTTTCATTTATATTTAAACCACATCTTCTCTTTGAACTTCAGGTCTATCTCACTTAACTTTGTGTTGCTTGACATAAGTAATTTTAGTATTGTTACGCCATTGCTAATAACTTTCAACAGAATCTTACCACATATTCTCACATAGGGTTTATAACTTTAATGTTAAAAAGGAAGTTAAATGCAAAAGAGTTAAGAAAAAAATGTATTTGTTGCTACATATTTTTTAAATAATTCATCTTAAAACATCAGTACTGTTTTCTCAAAGTTCTTGGTTGAGAAATATCTCTCGCTTTTTCAGGAAGCCTGGTTTAACATGAGATTTGCAGATAACAGACGTTTAGTAACAATGAATTTAACATGTTGCTTTTCAGTCGCAGCCATGCAGCAAGTGAATCGCGTCAACCAATGTGTGAACACAGTGTCAATCACAACTGTCATTAATTTACTACATATGTCAGAAATAACTTGACACTCCAAGAAAATGGCTTGGCAAAAAGGAAATTCAAGCCAGGAAACACTTCAAAGTCATCACTCAAGGAGTGGGCAGAGCAGAGCTGATTGGGTTAACATGTATTTGCACCTAATCCCTTGGGCTGGTGCAGTCTGCATCTGAAGACCGCTTATCTACGTAAGCAAGGGACATGGACTTCTACTAGGCAGGAAGAATCAGAAAATGGACAACCAATTTCTGTGTCGTTTTCTCATTTATGTCCAAACATTCTCTGTGCCCAGAACCATTTGGGAAGTATATTGTAAATGTTCCAGTTTTGAGACAATATATACAATTTTTAAAGTGCTTTTGCCAGACGGAGGCAAAATATGTCATGCAGAATGTTTTTTATTTATTGAAGCTGAACTCCATATTTTGTTCTAATATTTATCTTATAGGTACATACATTATTCCTTCATCAAGAGAAAGCTAGAACAAGAAAGAAAACACTTAAAATGCAACAAGAACTCTGATCTGGTAACCAACAGAAAGGTAACACCATGTAGTGGCAGAGTACACTTGAGCAATGGTACATTTCCAAAACTTCCAGGATATTTAAAGATGTGAAGATTAATAAAAAAGAAAGCACTGATGAAATTTAGAAAGGGTGGAGACGCTACTTAATCTTCTAAATGCTGATTTCAGTAAGTTGTTTTGTCTTTACATACCCACAAAATAAAGTCTCCATAAAAATAAATCTTAGTACCTGTTACTCAGGTTTTTCCTTAAGAAAGGAGAAGAGTTCTTGACTAACCAAGTGTTCCCAAACGAAACACATCTTAGTATTTCAGACTTTGAAATGGTGGGTATACACACTTTCTATCATCTAGAAGATAACAAAGATTTCATTAAAAATAACTCTACTTAGAAACAGCACTAGTTCTATCCCATTTGTAACAACTCAGATCTTTTTGTGCTAATGGAAATATAATAAACCTAATTAACAGTCATCTAATGATAGTTACTAAATGGTGTCAGTCAAGTACAAAAAGACATTTAGCTGGCTATCCCTTTTGGGAACATATAATGTAACTGCCACTGTCATGACATGTAAACTATGCATGTGGACATTTCACAAAAGACTAAACTTCAGGAGAATCATCAGGTTCAGAGAGTTTGGAGGTTGTTGCCGTGCACTCCCTCAACTTGATGATGCAAGTGCCTAGGATGGCATTTCAGAGTCAGAAAAGTGAAAAGTGATGAGATACTTATGCATAGTTACACAGAGCTTCCAGGAGAAAATTAAATCAAGACCTTGTAATATCCAACTAATGCTTTATTAATGCCTAGCATCATATTTTCTTAAGTTCAAATTGAACTTTCACTCTTCCAAACTCTTGGGACTTAGTTCAAAGATACTTGCTCCTCACTGCAAAAGCAAATCAGCCAGTAATACGCAGAAGACTAGAAAGCCCTCCAGGCAGTTAACTAAAGTGATTGCTACTTTAACTTTTAAGCGGTGGAGTGAAAACAAAAGATTGCGAGGTTAAAATAGTGGAGCAACCCTTGAACAAAGCTTTTCAAAATGCAAACCTCATACGATTTTCATACCTATTACATTGTTCAGTCCTGAAATGTATTTTTGATTCATCTAGAAATTTCTCATACAATACAAAAGGGCTCCTGGGCTAACCTTATCTCATTTGGGCGATTAAGGCCTTTTGCTGAGGCCTACTGAAGAAAAACTTGCCAAGGAACAAAGAGCTAACTCTGCATTTTTGAACAAATCAGGCAGCAGTGTGTGCCCAATGCCTGAAACAAGAAGTGAGAAAAGATACGTATGACATCGAGCTTACTATCACCCTAATGCAAGCCTTCAGTTCAATGCCACGGGAATAGATACACAGTGTGTTACAATGGCAGTGCTGAAACATTCAGTGAGAAAGCATCAGTGGCCTTACATGTCAGTCCAGGGAATATGCCTCTTAAATGAGTACCAAATGTAACACTACTGGGTAGCACAATGTACGCAGCACTGCTTCATCGAACTGTGAGCTCCTTAAGGGGAGAACATGCTGTCACCTCCAGAAAAGCCACAGCAGGGAAGTATGGCCGGGTGATGCTGCAGCAAAGGAAAGTAGGTAGGCAGAAATAAGGTGGGAACTGAGCTGACTCTTAGGTTCAAAACATGACATGTGTCAAATCCTGTCTGTTCTCCATTGTTTCAATCTGGGAAAAAGATTAAAGAAAAAGAATTTCTGTTGGCAGAACTTGGGTCAAAGAAATGAGTAAAACATCACAAAACGTCACTATCCCAAAAGGATGGCTACAGAGGCCTTCGTTATGTTTGCAGGCTAAGAAGTTGTATTAGAAGCGATCACTGTGATTTGCTTCGGTTTTTTGTTTGTTTGAGTGTGTTTTGTTTGGTTTTTTTAAGAAAGTCTTGATCTGGCTTTTTCATAAAACATGTGGTTACCATTCAGTTTAATAAACAATAAAATCTTGAGATTATTCAGTTTTTAATGGCCACAGCCTACATGCAGTACACAACCCTGAACAATGTTTTACTTGTATGCTTTGCCGTTCATGTCAAGCCCTCTGAAAGGCCTGGGGGAAGATGTCTTAGGATACGGCTTACATTAGACTGACACACAGTGAGGCAGTATAGGGAAGATTAACTGGATCCTTCCTGGAGTTTAAGTTGTCTGCTTAAAAATTTCTTCCAAAACTGTCCTGAAAAGCTGTTATTTTGCTTCACATACCTTTTTATTACTTCTCTATCCCTGCAAAAGGGATTCCATAAATCTTTAGATGGCCACTGTCTATGATTAGAAGGAAGAAATGGATCTGAAGTGTATTGTGTGACAGAGCTTTAAAGATACCTTCTGTATTTGAATATGCAAATAGTTTTATTTTATTTGAACACTAATTTGTGTAAATACACATCCTGAAAAAGACCAAGTTTAACAGATTTAACTGGCTAACTACTAGCATATTTAATAGGCATTAAGAATAAATAAAATAAAACTTTGAATATGTTAAAATACCAAATTGCCTTTTTCTCTTTTGAACTGCCAACTCAGATTAAATATTGAAACTTAGCTCTGCCTTTACCCAGACATGATAACACATTTAAATTCCCATTTATATAAAAATTTACTTTCAACACCCTTAGCTCACTGATCTGAAAACAGAGAGGACATCATAATTTGTTTTCCCAGAAGAAGCTTAGACCTTGTGAATGTGTTTAGAGATGCAGTTTCACATATTTTTCAGCAAATGCAAGGAAACAGAAAATTTTATTTACAAACCATTTTTTGGTCCCACTTGGACACTATGACAGTTGGTTCATAAATCAGTAATTCCTGTTTTGTTTTACACAATATGTTAAGAATGCAAAGAAAATGCTGCTGTTACACATGCTATCTGTTAGAACCAAAATGAAGCATCACAGTTTTTAATACTGTATGTACACAGAATGGTAACAGGGCAGTCAAAGTAAAATAACAGGGCTGGACTTCACTTATATGTCAGGACCCCTGCCTTCTTTCCAAAGGCACTATACTAAGTAAAATTCAATATTGAAGGCAGAACTGGACTTGATTACAGAACCACTCAGTCAAACTTACGATGTATTATAATACAAGCAGGGACAGTACCAGAGCAGAGCAGAGCACAAGCACAATAAAATAGCAGATATTTGCATCCAGCTGGGACTGTTGGAGAAAAGCTAACAAAGCTACATAAAAATGTGTCAAATTTTATCCTGTAGTTTTGATGGAATGCTTATGAAATAATTTCACAGATGAATAATGTTTCCTACTAGATGCACTACTGCAGGTCAAGCACACAGTACTCCCTTCTTGTGTATGTAGAAAAATATGAATAGCAAACTGGCTGTAGGCATTTGTGTTACCCATCCTCATGCTCTCTGAGAAGGTGACTGAACATATGTTTGTGTATGTATTTCAAGTTGTTACGGTCCATACTTTATTCTGTGACATGATCCTCATTCTCTACACGGAATAAGACAGACAGTGATTTTATAGTGTCAGCTTAAACTGACAACTCTCAAAATTGACTTTTCTTTGTTTCAGTTATACATAGTTAACTAACAATCCTCTAACAACTACAGCAATTGTTTACACTGAAGAGCAGCACTAAGAAAAATGTCTAATGTATTTCTAGGTTATCTGAAAGCTGGAAGAAATGAGAAGAAGTAGCATCCTAGAACAAATGGGTTCTCCATGGTCAGCAGCAAGGCTTATTTGGGACCGCTGCTAACTACAAATATTTATTTAGACCACAGCATTATTCAGTGATGTTGAAACATATTTTCATCATAAAAGTGATAAAAAGCTTAAACTCATTAGCTTTATTGCAATAAATATCTGAATCAAAACTTGTGGCAGAGTTCAACATGAGGAACATTCACAACATATGAGTTAGACTCAATCTCCTTTACCAACATTTAACATATGAACAATTACATCATATCGGAATTCCTTCAAAATCCCTCAGGTTAAAATGGCACTCTTAATTAACCTAAAATGGCATTATTGACAACTTGCATCAAACATACTGTTCCAATTATTATATTATCAACTCAAACACTTAAAGCTGGAAAGAAATAAGATACATACATAACTGGATTTTTAGAATGGAAAGAACTGCAGTCAATGTAAAACTTCTGTTTTGCTTCAGTAAGTATCAGGTCAGACCTGATAGCACCTGATCATGTCTGTAATAAAGGGTATAAAAAAATCCGTATCAACTAATCCACGAAAATGCAAGTGATACTCAAGGATGATAGGGAAAGCAGAACTGATTGCAAGAAAGATGCATGCTGTCAAGGGTAAAGGAAAACACATGAAGCTTGCGTACAGTACACAGAACTTGTAATTAATACTATGTTCAACATGGTATTAATGTTAAGAAAATATTTCCCAAGTGGGTGTAAACCACAGTGATAACCTGTTTACAAGAGTAAAATATTCTGGGAGCAGAATTCTGTATCGTCTGTGGAAACTGTAAAAGAATGTCAGGGTTATGGAGGGCAATGAGAAAACATTCGTGGTAATTAATCCCAGTAAGTAACCATGCCTGAAGGGTCTGCAAATTCCTTGTCTTGTGATATAGGATCAGATCTTTTTGTCCCTGGGTCAGACTCAGTTTAAAAACACAACAAAAACACACAGACAAAAAGACCCTTAAATGTTCTCTGAAGAATTGTAATTGATTTAAATGAACAGCAATATGTAATTATGATGCTTTGACTTCACATCATCTCAACAATTAGATCATGAAAGATGGTATAAATATACATTTTACACACTTGCAGAAGCAGAGCATCTTGGGTGAATTCATAAAGAAATCTTAAAGTAGGCAGAATATGGCTAAATATTTGAACAATTATCTCCAGTGAAAACCAAGATCATCTTTCTGTTTGGTTGCTCCTGCACGACCAGGCATAGAAGATTCAACCCAGGAAGTTTTAGCCTCTGGAGCAAAACCCCAAATGTTTTATATTTCACTGCATCCCTCCCCCATCCTCTCTTTCTACTGTTTTGTTTTTTTTTTTTCTTGTATTTGCACAGTGGAACATTTCAGTTTAGGACTCCAGATACATCTATAACACAAAAACCCAATAAGTTTTAGCATCAGCTATCAAATTCTTATTTAATCTGTAAAATTCAAAATTCAGTGATGAGACAAGTCTTCCATTTCGTCAGAAATCAATATCTAATTTACTTTAGCAGTACTTCAGAAGCAAAAGTAATTGGAAGTTATCACTACAGTGGGTATCTGTGCTAGCTCATTCACAGCTTGTAACTCAAAAATCTATTTTAAAGATATGTTCTGCAATAGAAACTATTACACACAAATGACCTCATTAGAAATAGCCAACACTTTCCTTGAAACAACTGGAATATTTCTTTTCATTAGCAACTCTCGTCTCAGAGGGATCGTCTTGTCTATGCATTAATTACACTGCCATTTCTGCAAATGAATTTAGATTTCATGTGCTCTGGGGCAGGGAATGCATCCTTTTTCACTCAAAATAATTTAGCAACTGTGGCAGATCACTGCAATATAAATAAATGTGGGATAGCTTTTTTATTACAGACACACCTAAGAACATGCATGACTTTTCAAAATCGTTGGTGCTACAAACTGTAGGAAATGCTTATGTTTGACATTCCCTACCTCTTAGGTGGTTACACTATTAGTTTAAAACATGAGACCAAAGAGTGGGATGAAAGTTCACTGTTTCCTTGTAAGTCCATTTGTGGTTTCTTGCAAGGCGGATCATCAGATATTGGCATGTACTTGAACAACGTGATATTTAACACAAGCGACAAGGCTTTACTTTCCACATGATTTGGTTTGGATCATGAAGAAAATAGAAACCTGTTACAAAGAATCACTTATGTGCCTTTCCTTGCAAATTATTTCACAGAAAACTGAAAAATGCCTAGGTATGCTCTACAAAATGTGAACAATACAAAGATCATTGAAATGGTTCAGCTGGAGGTTTCCTTGTTGGGGAATCCATCTGTAGTATAAAACTGTATACAAACCCTACCTCCCACCATCTATGATCATGGTGGAGATGGCCCAAAATTTGGAGGACAACTAGTCATGCAACACTTCAGTCCTAGAGACACATGACAAACAGACTCTGTAGCAATTTAAATTTAAATCTAATAATTTAATTTAAATAATTTAAATCTATAAAATGTAAATCTTTTAAGTAATTTAAATCTATAAAGTGACTACCTTCTACTAATTCTAAGAACCAGTTTTGAATATACTGCACATTACTACAAACATTTTACTTAGTGAAGCCAAGTTGCTAACTCTGACTCAAACCCTTGTTCAGTTTCAGGAAAGAGATTATCATCTGCATTGATTTAATTTCAAGTAACCAGAAAAAATAAACAATTTAGATATACTTATAGCATTATCATAGACAGTTTAACAAAAACAGTTTAGAAGGAATGATTTCTTTATAACATGCATAAATATTCTGTAAGAAAGCAGAACTGCAGACAGCACAAGACATTGCAGACAGGCTGTTCTGTTAGACAATTGCAGCAGTTACGCTAGCTATAGACACCTATACAGAGTTTCTGCAATGATGTGTAATCATGGACTGGGTGAACAGTAGATGTCAGAATAGTCTTTGTGAAGGCAAGAATTCCAAGTATTATGCAGTTCAGGCAAACTGAGGACTCATAGAGGTGCATTCCAGCCATCAGGACACTTTTGCTCTATTGTTCCATGTCTTGTGAACACATCAGGTAGTCATCAAGACCTCACTGAAGTAGTAGACAATGACCCAACTATCAGGACATCAAATCAGTTATATCGGAAGTGGGAAACTGAGACCTAGTGTCTGTTTCTGTGACTACAGGAAGTGGAACACTACCAATAGGAAACAGTGGGCACAAAACTGTCCTAATTTCCAAAGTCCAAAATACTTATAGTCTGAGAATTATACTGGAATAAAGGGACAGTTGTTCAAATCCATGAGGAAGAAAAAGAAATTGAACTTGGATTGCTTTCATACAGCACAAGAGCTGTAAGGCTAAAATTGTTGTATAAGAAAATGGAAAATCAACTTCATTTCTATGAATCAAATTATTTATTCTCTTTACTTTTTTACAAGTGCTTGAAAAGAAAATGCTACATTTCAGGTCAAATGAACTGTTCCACATTCGAGCGAGATGAAATTTCATCTTGTTTATTTAAAAACAGTTTTGGACCCTGTACAGTATTGCAGCAAGAAGAAATGATACCTGTCTTTTTTCCAAGGAGAATTTCACAAATACAGGACAAAACCCACAATCTAGGTAATATACTATCAGTGAGTGATTTACATGTAAGTGTAGAGAACAAAAGGATTTTAGCTAAAGGATTTAAAATTTCAGATTTCCAGAGCTTGCCACAATTCTGAATTGCGATTAAGACAGAAAATTTTAATTTCCTAGAAAAAACTTTAAAACTGTAAAAGTTTAATGTAAAAAATGTTTCTATTCCTAATAAGCATTTGTATCAAGCCAAAATAATTTAAAATGGCAACAGAAGTGCCATTGAAAAAATGTTGAGACAAAAATATTGCAACATAATCAAAACTCCTCCCTTTACCATTTTTCAAAGCTCTGAGATGCAATTCCTCTAAAAGAGACCTGAATTCCTTCACTTGATGCAAGAAGTTGCAGTTTACTCAGTCAAATACTCCAATAGGTTTCTTACTGCCCTCAAAAAGGACATCAGATTGATTGTGTAGCTGAGCAAGCGGGGATGCTCTGTGCTAGTTTAAGACAGTTTATATTTGAGTTGTTATCCTGGGATCAGTGTGATAATTTCAATATTTCTCTTCTGAAGATATTTCATTTCTGTTTGTTTAATTACATCAATACATCATAAGATGTATTACATAGCAATCAAATGAGCATTTCAAAGTTCTAATAATTTGCAATGACTTGTTTTTCTGTGCATCCTTAAGTCATATGACTGCATTTAAACACAGAAAAATCTATCAGTAGATTCCAAATGGATTAGTAGATTTTTGCTATTACCTGTCATCAGGTATTTCCAAAGAAAACCCCAATGATGCAATTTCAGTTAAAATAAAATAATCTTGACTCCTGAAATTAATCTTATCAATACCCAGAGAAGAACTCACAGATTTTCTGTATTTCATGCTTGGGCATGTTTTCTCTTGAAGATATAAAATCATAACCAGTATTAGCCACAAGATGACACTTTAGGACTACTGGAAAGAGATTATCACCTTGGCAAAATAAAATAATTTTGACACTGGAATGAACGGAACCAATTATTAAGTACACAGCAAATAGGAAATTGGTCTAAGTCTTTTCTGAAGGGGATTGATTGCTAGGCTGCTAAAAGGCAGGCAGCCAAGTGGTGTATTGACCCATAGGGAGAGGAAAGGAACTCAGAAAATTTTTATTGAGGGGTCTACCTTCCTATTATCAAAGTCATAACCCAAACTTATTTATGGAGATGAAAACCAAATCAGAATAGTGTGCAGAACTTCAAAGGCTTGCATTTTCAAGCAGAATATGCCCAAACTAGGCACTTAGAAGTGACAACATGAAATAAATGTGTGTGTAGCTGAAACTAAACCATACATCCAAGTCTATAGATCACTGACACTTGTTTTGGCAACTGTTCTGTAATATGCTTCAAGTGAAAGAAACTAGGTGAGAGGACATCATTTTACAATGCATCCATGGACAGCTCTGCAACAAGCTGTACAATCAATATTGAGTTCTAACAACAGAGTTGTTATTAGAAAATTCTTATTCAATACTAACCAGTCTTTCTAGAAAGCCATCAGTTCTTAGTAAATATTTGCTATAATAATTTGATTAAAACCCCAACCTTTCTATAACAAAGAAATTGCCATAAATATTGAGCAGAAAATACACACATTTCAAAACAACAAGAAAACCCACCAGCTGACAACACTCCTGTGATTCTTTTTCGTATCTCTTCCAGACCTTTAAATCCTTTCCCAAAACTTTGTTCCTCAAGGATGCCAACATCAAGCAAAACTTTATACACTTGAAATAAGATGCTATGCTCATGACATTTAAAACAATTCTACTAGCATCCCCAGATGAGCAGCAAGTCTAGTAGAGCCAGTCATCCAAATCGAACTAGGGTTCGCCTAGCTCAGTCACTGGTCTGACAAGTGATCCTGGAGCACAGTATTTGCTTGTCTTAGTTGAAAAAGTCAGATACTGAGTGACCTCACGCAACTCCTCAAAGAAGAGATGGATATTATTTTCCTATTTGTTAATCTCTTACTCTCTACAGAGTTGATTGCCCTGTTGAGATAGGTAAAGACGTGAAAGGACTTTGGACTTTCTTGGATATTATTGTACTGCATTAGAAAGAATAGTGCAAACCTATCCTAAGTGTTTTTCCTAAAGTCTCAGCACCTGTAAGTCAATGATATGTAAAGTAAGTAGTCAATACTTAGCTGTTTAAAAATCTGAGCACTCATAAAAAACCAAAAGCAACCAAGCTCAACAAGAAGTTTCTTAGGTATGGAGAAAAGTCTAAAAACATAGCAATACTATTTATTCTCTATAAATTTGACACAGATTCATAGATTTTAAGACACTCTTTTTTTTTCTGTTACTTTTATTGCATTCTCATCTACTAGAAAAGTTTCCTTTCCCTACTGATTTTATCCTCTTCCATTCAACAGCTACTGATTTTCTTTTTTGTCCCATTTCCTACAGGGAATAGGTTATCATGGTAGACTTTTGTTTATTTGTTTACATACCTTAGTTATTAATAAGGACTGAAAAGAGGGTTTATTACTTAAGCTCCCTCTCCTGGCTCTCCAGCAGCAGAAACACAACAAATCAAAGTTTTTTCTCTTACATTCCCTTTTTATTAGGCTTAGAGCTGGAAAACTGCTGTTGCCAAAGTTAGAAGGCACTTCCTCTGCAAAGGAAGTGCAGGGGACTCAGAATACTAATGTAATAAAGAACCTACTGGAACTAGGGATAGTAGTATCATGTATAAAATATTACTTAAGTAAGTCTGTACTTACTGCCTTCAGCAATCAGCTTCAGGCAATGTACCCACAAGCTGAGAAATGCATTTCCTTCCACCCTGCCTTCTCACTTGCTTAGAGTTTAATGCCATTTGTGTTATTTGTCAGTCAAAATTTCTCATACCTCATATTAGGCAAAGCTTTCTCAATTTCAAATATTTCACTCCCACCATTGCAAAATGTTAACATAGTGCACAATATTTACTTCAAATATTTAGGTCTTCACTAAGATTTTACATAGACTTTGTAGTCTCTCAGATTTAAATGCATACAGCTGCTCACAATTTGAGAGTACATCTTTATAGGAAAATCACATTTTCAGTTGCTCATCTGCAAGCTTATCTTTAGAGCTTGTGGCAAAATCTAACCTATGACCCCTTTTGCACTATGCACCCTATAGCTATCAGAAGGCTGAGTCCCTGCATTTCCAAGTGTTTTAATTATTCACAGTCCCAATAAAATGTAGGTACTGTCCTGCCTTGAAGTCTCCAAGAATATTCTTCATCTACAATCTTTGAGTCAGATTCACACTAATTCAGGGACATCAACCCAACTCTGGTTGGGCATGCAGTCACATTAGGTTCAACGACAGATGAGGTCCTCCAAAGACTGAGTTAGTCCCCAGTAATTCCAAAGGGAGCTTGACATGATTACTCTTCCATTTTAGGTATTTCATCAGGCTAGTCCAATCTCATTCTACTCGTCTGTTCAGCACCCAAGCTTATGGTAAAATCAAGAGTTTCTGATTTGGAAAAATTCCATTTTCAAAGTTGGATCTAATAAATTACTGCAAAAACTCTAAAAGGCTTCCAAAACATACTTTCTTGCAGAAATGAGGGCTAATATCCTTCTCCATTCAAGTCCTTTGTAAAATGCCAGTGTAATTTCAAAAAGATCAGAATTTTGTCATAATATGCACTTTGAAATGACATAATTCTTTTTGCTATGCTGTATTTTAATAGAAAGACAGGTTAGTTGCTGGCTTTTCATTACAATCTCAAAAGGTATAGCATTCCTTGTCTTCATCTCTGTCAGATACCAATGCATGAAACACTTTCCTTGGTTTGAAGGCAAAGCAATAAGCAAGCACATAACTCCCCCCCAGGAAGCCAAGCAAAAATTGAGTCATCTATTAATTAATAAACCATATCAAAATCTATAACTTGAGTTCAAGGAAGTAATTTCTTTACTGATAAAGCTTTTCATTCAAGAAATTGACACAAATTTTTCTACAAATTATGATCACTACAATTACTTTCTAATTTCTATATATCCCATTTTTCTGAAAAGGTCAGCTATCACCTTTCCCTTTGTCACTGACACAGGTACAAAAAAATTCTTCAAGTTGCTCCTTACGTTTAGTAAAAGGGTATTAGGAAGAATAGATCTGTAAGAAAAATGACAATAGTCTGGAATATCTTGTAGGCTAAACCCTTATAAATTTTATGTTTTTTAATGAGTGATGTGAAATATTAAAATAGTAATCTCTTGATTTGTAATTCATTTTAGTATGATGACAGACTAATTCCTTATATGAGAACCTCATTCAAGAGTAACAACACGAACATTAATTTTGTCTACAAATCCATCCCCCAAAATGAAAAAGACGTTTATTAGTTACATAGTGGAATTCAGCTACATCAGGATTAGAGTATGATAAATTATGCTGAACTCCTCTATATAGATAAATGCTTTGGAATAGGAAGCAAGGAATATACAACATTTGCCTAAGAGGATGAAGAAATTCTAGGTAATCTGGAAGCTAGCCAAAATCATGGGACTGAAACCACTGGTCTATCAACGGATGTGAGAACAAATATATGAGTCAGGTGAGAAGTGACCAAAACTTCAGCTAGAAAGCAGCATGTTCATACCACATTAATCCCCTCTGCCATGCTGGGGCACTGATGCAATCTTACCCACATCAACATAATTTCTTTCTTTTTCAATGTAATCTTTAGAGATCATATTTTCCATTAGGACAGGGTATGGTTCTGTACAGCTCAGGAGAAATGACACAGACTGGACTTGGTAAGTATTGATGGGCTTCACTTAGATCAATGCGGTGCCTAGGATTCTTCTGCTGAGAAAAGAGGTGAGCCAGGAAATCTATAAATACTGGGAAAGATGTGAACAAGGAGCAGTTAAACTAGTCTGCAAAATAAACAAGCCATAGATTTTAAAAGAATTAAAGGTTGTAATGAAAAGAATTTCTCATATTAAGCATAAAATATGTATGTTGTGGAAGTCAATGGGAATTGATGCATTAAAAAAGATAACAGAAATTCAAAAAAGAATGCCTTTCAATTGCTATTAAATATTTGGTCCACCAACAGCTTCCAGATATCAAAATCCCAGTACTTCTCATTGATGAAGGTAAGGAGGATATACCCAAGAAACAATCTAACTTGCTCAGTTTCCCGTAGCTCTGGTTTCATCATACTTTACTGGCTTCTAGCACAGAAAGACGTGGGATGAGATGAAACTTTGGTTTAAACTAGTATATCTGTTATTATGCAAGTCACTTACTGCTTTGTTTGCCTATAAACAAATTTTCTGTTTTCCTTCTTTCGGTATACTGCTTGAATAAAAGTACCTCCTGCAACCTTCCAAACCTATAAATGGTAGGTGATATTTTGGGGCATTGGTTAGGTAATTTTGATAGTTCAGTTCCTTATTAGATAATTAGGTACTCAAAAGAAAGGACTGCTTTTACACCCACAGATAAATTTCATTGCATGTACATATCTACAGTAATTTCTGTCAGAATTTATAGGACAGAATAGAGAAAGGAAGGGAAATCTGAAACAAGGACTTCATCTAAGCACAGCAATATATTTGAGACAGCCAGTCAGAAATAACATTTTATATATATCATATATACTGTGTCAAAGTACGGATCTTATCCATAAAAGCAAATTATTTCAAAGACACAGTAGGACAAAATAATTATAGTATTGTGTAAAATTGTTCTATGAATACTTCCCCCCAGGGAAAGGGAACAAAACTGCAAATTATCAAATGAATCTATTGGATTAGAAGACAGTAGGTCAAGAGAGAGATGTATGTTCACACTTTACCACAGATACTGGAAAAATAATATCAATCCATTCTAAAATATCCTGGGTGCATCTGGAGAAACTGTATTAAAAGCAGACAGTCTTAGGCGGGGAAATATACTGGAAAAGAACGATAGGGGGAAGAAACCATTTTTATATACTTTTAGAATCATGTAAACTTGCATTAAAAATGTAAAAATAAACTTAAAAGTAAAACTGGGTTGTGGACAACGGTAACCCAGTCAACCATATTCATCAGTTACAGACCCTATCATGCAGTCCATACTAATTATTTAGTATTTTTGCAAAAGCCAAGAGAATCCACACAAATAATCTTTTCTTCCTTGTGCATATAGAGATGCTATAAAATTACATATAATAAGCTTTATGTCAAAACATAACTTCTAGTTGGTCCACAGTGCTTCAAAACCAACTGTAATAATAATAGTTCAAAGCAATCTTTGATAAATATTTAAATTAAAAAAAAAAATAACATATTTTCCTGCAAGACTGTGGAGTCTGGTTCAACTGTTCCACCAGGACTTTAAGGATATTACTTTGCCCCCAGGAAAAACTAAGAACTATTAAAAAAAAAAAAAAAAATCGAATCTACAAATAAACAAATAAGAACATAATCTAACATTCCTCATGATCCACAATTTCATCACCTGATTTATATTAGCTCTACAGCTGCACTGGAAGGATCTGGAGTAATTCAGATCGTATTGCTGAAGCATGATTACTAAGGGTATGACACAAAAGCACCTTGAAGGTCCCTGCAAAAGCCAGTTAAACAGGCACATTCAAAAAAATGGATGTATAAGAGATTAAAATCCATAGGAAATAAAGAATATGATTGTTTTGGTACTTGGTTTATATTTCATTTAAATTAATCAATACAACTGCCTGAAGACTTATTCTCCTGAGAAAAAAAGAAACATTCCCACTTCATTTCTGTCATTGTCATCAGTAAATAACCTTTTAAGCCTTCTCTGAAATATTCTCCCTCTCCAGGAATTTAAAGAAATGACATCACCATTCCCATTTGCTTTGCCGAAAGGATAAAGAATAGGCAAAGGGTTCTTAGTGCTCTTTACCTGT
>NW_009600764.1:76019-80675 GCF_000690535.1 Cariama cristata
GACATCCCATCTCTTGACTCTTCCCTGACTCTTTTCCCCTACTCTTAAAAGAGCTATTTATAGATTGTAAGCTATCTAGGACTAACTCATCGTTTGACCAAAATCAATGGAAGTTTTCCCATTTATTCAAATAATGCCTTAAGGTTTAATTTGGATAACAAACTGATTCCTTCAAGTATGACAACCTGGCATGGGCATCCAGTAAGTGAACTAGTGTTTGTGCTAAACTAATGCTATTTCCCAACTAGTTTCACGCAGGCCAATTTTTCATTATGTGACACTTGCACATAAAATGGTCTTATGAATATGTTTGGATTTTGGCACAATCACTATATAAAGATATTAAAAAAATAACACGCATAGTATTGAATGGATCATCACAGAAGGCAGGGATGCACTGGAAAGAGCGAGACAGCCTTGGCTTCAGGGCCTTCTGACGTCAAAAGCTCTGATCTTACTGTGTTGCTTTTTAGAATTCCCACAACCCTGTTTTTAACCACAGTAAAGAGTTGCTGAAGTCTTAATGAGCAATATGTTCAGGATAGCAAATGTTCCACTCTAAGAAAAGTGGTAAATTCATTTACATTTTTCAAAACTCTACAATCAGCTCATTCTTCACTGTAAATTGTCAAATGTAAATATCTCTTTTTAAGAATGTAAATGAATTTTGGTTTTTATTGTCTACTTAATGCTGAAGCACAGCCTCAAGCTAGCATCAGTTGAAGCACTGGGATTATGAGCATTTCAAGATTTACTCTGGGCTGGACTCATGAATGGGTGGCTCAAGGCAATTCCAGATCAATGGTTATATAGCTCTTGGTACTTCCATAAAAGGCTTTTTCTGTCATACACGTATGGCCATCACATTGTTTCCAGCAGAAACTCAATACTGAGTATCTTCCTGAATAAAATTTTTCTCCTGTTTCACTTTTGTATTTACAAATATTGATACAGGATCCTGAGGAATATTTTTTCAAACTATGAATCTGGAGTCTTATGAGGATATTTATAGCCATGTCCCTAAGCATGGTGATTATTCATCAATATCTTAGACTATTTCAGAGGTAGCACAGGCAGTCTAAGAGGCAGACAGATTCTCCGCCTAGTTCTGCGACCGATGCCCTCTTCGGTTTCATTTGTATTTGCTTTGTCTATTTGTGTATTTTTCTATTTATCCAGTGAATTCCTCAGAATAGGTACAAGCTCTTAATCCATTTGTACAGTGCCTAGCACACTGCAGATTAGTGCCTAAAGTAACAATAATAATGATTTCCAGTGGTTGCCATCTGTCAGAATCAATGGTAAGGCTTCCAGTAGAGGTCACAATTGCTCAGTGATTCCCAAGATCCCTTTTATATACAGAAAAGTAATTTCTGGAATCAAAGCTAGAAGCTAGCATAACTAAGACTTCACTGCAACAAAACATGCAATGGATTATTTATTGGTAAGGAAAAAAAGATGTACCTTATTAATAATTGCCTCATAGTTTGGGAAGTTAATGAAGTAGTTTTACTTTCTTGCAAAAATAATTTGACATAAAAGATGAAGTCTGAACTAAAGCAAACCATTTAATAGATTAACTGTGTATCAGTAGTAATTTGTTTATGAAAAGGATACTTGTATTAGAGAGGATGGCTTTGATTTATGAGAAGAGTTTCACTATTGCCAACAAAAAAGTTACTTATTGTTTAAACTCTGAATTTTCATATTTGCTAACAGCAATTTCTGGATCCCTCTACTCCGTTGTATACCTGCTTTGTTTTATACAAAGTTAAGAGTCTCACTATTACTGGAAGAAAAAGGTAATTCTTTCTGCAGTAGACAGAAAGAAAAAAAAAAGTAATTACAAAGTGAAATCATAAAATGACATCAGGCTTTGTTGGACAGTTAAAAAAACAGTGCAGTCAAATACATTCTAGCTGAGCCAGTGGAAAGTGTTGGGCTAAAGCAAGATGAGAAAGAAAAACATCTGGTTGAAGAGCAGCAGGGAGTAAAGTGAGGAATAAAAACGAAGGACAAAGAAAAGTGAAGTAACATGAGTTGAGCTTTTGAATCTCATTCTATATCAGGTTAAGTTATACAGATCACAAAATATCCTGACAGTCTCCTCTGATTGTCTCTCCTCAACTTGACCTGTACCGCTTCCTTTTGTTTTGGAATTCTCAGAGTCACTGTGACCCGAGGCTGTTGCACCTCCCACTCTGCATACAAGTTCATCTCCTTCTTTCCAGATACTTCTTTTGTTGTCTGATTCTTATGACAGTGACTTTTTCTCCCACCTTCTTTTAACTCTTGTACTAATCTCCTGCTTCTCTTAAGTGAAGTGAGTGAAGTGTCCTTCTTTTTCTAAGTTCCCAAATTCTTCTGCCATTCTGCTTACTGCCCATTTATTTTCCTTTGGTTTAGTCTCCTGTTTCTTTTTCTATTCATCATAACAATGTTTTTATTTTGGGATATCAGTCGTCATCCTTTAAAACTCTCAGTCTCCTCCTGATATCTTACACTTGATTCTCAACCCTGTATCAAGGCTCTTGCTTACTATAGATTTAACCGTTCATGCAGCTATTGTGTCAGTAAAGGCTTTGCTCTGATTTTTCCCCTCTGTTGTCCCTGACCACCACCCTGACCATCACTTCTCCTTTCTGTCATGCCTCCACCCTTCTCTTCTTGCGAACTTCCTAGCACATCAATAGTTTCCACTCCAGCTTATTTAGTGGCTTTGCAATTCCCATCTCTCTCTCCTGTTTTTAATGATTTGTTCAGTCCTTGCAATACAGTTTTAAATTTTATTTATGCATAATTCTAAAGAAAACAGCAATGCAGAGATTTCTATTCTCAGTGTGTGACTATCCCTGTAAAACAAAATTACAAAAGCAGCAGTAAGAAAGAGAGAGGAATGCAGCTCCTGAGTGTAAGGTCAGTAGAAGGTAATGAGAGCTATGGAGGCTTCAAGAAGATCCTGCCTCGCTGCATTTTATTTTCAAAACAGTTAAAGACTTTGAGTGAATGAAGCGTGTTGAATAGCTAGATGATGAAATCCATACCACCGAAGTTAATTCCTTTCTTCATGTCACCACCACAAGGCAAGCTTCAATTTCAATCCTGGCCAGCAACAAAAAGGGTTTTTTTTTTCTTTTTTTTTTTTTTTTTTTTTTTATATTTGCAAGAATGAGGAATAATTATGTGCATACCTGCCACAGCAAAGTTAAAGTAACTGCCAAGCTCTTTTTGATATTACAATACATTGGGGAACAATAAAGTCTAACCACATTTTATTATACATTTATTTATCAAAAATCTGTCATGCACATCTACCCTACCAGATTGCAGACTTGAAAGGTAAGAACAAAGACTGTTTGTTTTGGGTAAAGTAGTCTGCAGGCTAACTCTACTGCTGTACTTAACAAACGAGTTACACCCTCTGCGAGGGCAAGAGGGAAAAGAAAATCAACTGTGGGAGAATGAGATTTATTTTATCATTTTAATGTTTCTTGAACCAAGTTTACAAAGTGATTTAGTCTACTATTATTTATTCAGTCCTCTCCCAAGGACTATAAGTTATAGTAAACTGCATAAAACTGTTTGGATTTTTCTCCTATTTCCTTTATGGGTTACTATTTGAAGTGTGTACAGAAACTTCACTTTTTTAGGTATTAATTCAAAGAAAACAGAGATAAACCCAACTCAAACTAACCACTAGCAGGTTCCAGAGTCTATGAAATACTATTTAAAAGGTCAAGAGAAAATTCTGAAAGACACCTAGTTATTATTAGGTCAGTTATTAAGTTTATTATTATTGTTTCTCAGGCATCTTGTAGTAGTACTTTGCCTACTAATTTGACTAACTTTTCACAGTATTTGCATGTAACTGTAGGTCCAAGCATCTTAAAAAGGAGTAATAAAATCCCCTTCTCTCCAGTCTTACTGGTTCAGATAGAGGTAGTTTTTGAATTGTTTGGTCTATGCTAAATGAAATAAATTGTTAGTCTTAGGTCTTGCACTCTGCTTCTCATCATTTGAATTCATGGTCAGCGACATAGAAAATGTCATTGAATTGTGGAACACTGTTGAGAAACATGCTTTCAGGCTCTGAGGTCCAGATTTCAAAAGATTTCCCTCGTTGCATCCATTTACTTAATACACAGATTCAGAGATTTTTCAGATACAACTGACAGAGACCTAGACCAGAGCAGAAAGACTGTATTTGCCTAAGTGTAGGTGAATTAAGGGGTAGGCTAATATGGCTGACACTATTGTGGGTGTTTACTGCAGGCTGCCTGATCAGGATGAGGGAGTCAATGAGGCCTTCTACATACAGCTGAAAGCAGCTGCAACATCACAGGCCCTGCTTCCCATGGGGGACTTCAACCACCCTGATATCTGCCTGAAAGACAACATATACATAGATAGGCATACACAGTCCAAGAGGATCCTGCAGAGCATTTAAGATAACTTTTTAACACAGCTGGTGGAGGAGCCAAGGAGGAGAGGTGCTCTGTTTGTACTAACAAACAAAGAAGTACTGGTTGGGGATATGAAGGCTGGGGGCAGCCTTGGATACAGTGACCGTGAGATGGTGGATTTCAGGAAACTACATGGAGGAAGCAGGGTAATAAGTACGATTACAACCCTGGACTTCAGGAGAGCTGACTTTGG
>NW_009600765.1:0-1252 GCF_000690535.1 Cariama cristata
CTAGATGACCTCTAAAGGTCTCTTCCAGCTGGAATGATTCTATGATTCTATGAAAACACATGTACATTAAAGTAAGTCTTTGGATTTATTAAACTCCACTATAACCATTGAATATTACCATACTGCATAAAAGCAGTTCTAATGTTCACATGTCAAAAATCCTCAGACAGATTGCCCCTCTCTTCCCTCTTCCCTCTCTCCACTTGAGTACATCATTTCTGCAAAGAAGCAACTGTTTTATTGTTTTGAGTGTAAACCATGACCCAGGAATACTATTCAGCAGGTTAGAAAAGGACAGTCTGTGAGGAGGAGGCTATCCCAAAATATCTGAAAGCTGCAGAATTGCTCTAACGTTTGTCTACATCACTAAATATCATCTGCTGGGAAGCAGCAAAACATTAAAATTTTTCCCATGCTATTTAAGAGTTTCTCATTTCCATTCCTTTCTGTTTATTCAAAACCTATTATTCGTGTTTTAATTATTTTCAGTTATCTTCTTAATTTTTCTGTGCATGGTCTATTCCTCTGCTTATTTAATTACTGTGTCCAGAATATCCATAATATTACATAAGATTTTAGTGTAACCTCAGAAGTCCCACTGGAAAATATAGATGTGACCTTCTATTTCCCTGGGGGACCATGGCCATGTGTCTAGCTCAGCAATTCTACAGCTACAAACACCGTACATGAATAAGTGCTGTAAATCAAGTAATTTTGTTGAGAAGAAACCTCTAACTCCTTCTGATTTGTATGCTATTTGTCTTGATTTTGGCCACAGGAAGACTGTGTTTGCTGTCTTTTAGCTTTGTTACAACATACACAATAAAACTGTGAAACTCTCGCTGCAAAAAACTCCCATTTAGACATGGCATGCTTCCTCTATCCTGAATGCCTCAGGTTTAGGTCAGATGGGAAATGTTATTTTTGAGAATCTGGTAAAATGTATTTTGTTTGTTTGTTCTACAAAGGTAAAGAATCAATAACATCAAGATTGAAAAAGGTCAGAACAGGTTCCCTCATGTCGTCATTCCGACAGGAAGGTCAGCATACCCAAAGTCTCGAGAAAATTGAGCAAGCAGATCTCAACTTGTGGAGTAGAAGGCAAAAAAATGATACACAGAGCTGATGTGAAAGGTGCTAAAGACAATGCAATGATTCGCTTTTGACTTTGGTTTGAGCCTAAATATCATTGTAGAGACAGGAAAATTGGGGGGGGGGGGGGGGTTTTTTTTTGTTTTTCTTTTTTTCAAGG
>NW_009600765.1:1314-44070 GCF_000690535.1 Cariama cristata
CCTGCTGAAAAGCAAAGTCATAAGCATAAACACATTCCCATAGGATACGTACACCTAAACTTTAATGAAAGCTCTGCTGTGCCTAGCATATGCTACTGGAGATGCTGTAAGTGAATGTTTCCTGATTGTATGAAGACTATCTCATTACAGTGCAAAAACATCCACCATGCAAATGACAGCTCTATAAAAGATTAGGAACTTGAGATTCCAACTTGTCTATTTCAATTTTTTATAAATTTGTATTTGTACTGTATATTGAGCTTCAACTATATATTTGAAACTTCTATGAAAAAAGCGTCCTCTGAATCATCCATCTTCATAACATTAATTTTCTGCAAAATACACAGGAATATTATGCTGAATATATATATTATGCTGAACATATGCTGAAGCTGTATGTGAAAGTAGTTGGAGCACATGGTACAACAGCTTTCCCAACAGAGCTTCTTACTGAAACAGTGCTGTAAAACAAATAGTTGCTATATAGTAATAAACCCAAGTTACTTTCTGAACTGTTTCACTGCAAAGGTATTTTAATGCAAGACTGGTAATAAAACACTATTAACATTCAGATTTGTAGGGTCATAGACTAAAACTAACGTAAATTTCCGCAACCTTAACATTTTAAGATTTAAGATCCTTCATACAGCAGCTTTCCAGCTCCTTATAGAGACAATTTCCTTCCTTGCAATGACAACTCTGTGGAATACTTCCAGTTATATTTATATAATGTCTAATATCAAGTTATTATAAAATACGTGGACTTAAGAGTAAGCAGAAATATTTTTACGTTATACAAAGATATGTTGATACCATCTTTATGAACTTAACAGGGAGTTTTCTTCTTCCTTGAAAAATAAATCCTGCTATTTTTATTTGCTGAATATCTTCATGAATCTGACTGTGAAGTGAAATTAAATGTCTAAATTGTTGTAGACCCAAAATGGGACAGAATCCCAGAAATGTGGTATTAATATGTCTGAGCACAACTTGGCAACAAATTGTAAGAGAGATCAGCATCCTCTTTGTTATTCAAGATGACAGGGGAATGTTGACCTCGCATTTCCTAACAAGGCATCCTTATCCATCTACCCTTGTCCTTTGGAGAATAATCACATGCATAGCAATGGGGACAATGAAACACTTAGAAAAAGCACAATAGAATCACTAGCGTTCTTGTGCCTGGAAGAGCTTTTAAGGGTACATCTGCCTTAAGAGATTTATTAAAGTGCAGTTCTGAAGCAGGTCCAAGTCGTATCCAGTTTCCATTGATTTACATCACAGAGCAATTTCTGAGTGCAAAACCTGCATTTTTCAGATGAAACAAGATCAAAAGACATTCTTCAGAAGTGCACTTTCCATGCTCCAACTGATAATGGGCATCCAGACCATGGCAGGAGATTAAAACTTCTCCAAAACTCATATAGTCTTGATATGAGCATCAGTAATGATCGCCGCACTCAACAAATCCACTTATATTTTGCCACACTGTTTCCTACCAGGGATAAAGATCACATCCTTTCTTGATAGAAGTCATGATCCACCCAGATGTGGAGTTTTTTTATTTTTTAAAAAAAGGTAAACTTTGTTCCTATTTTAGCCTATGTCCACAAAAAGATTAATTAAATAGAGTGAGTATCCTGTGAAAGAGTCAAAGGTTTTCTTTACTTTCATGGTCATAACACTTGCACTGAAATGGGAAAAGGAATAGTGACAGCGGTTCTTTTGTAGTCTCAACTCATTTTCATGGCAAGCACCTTTATGATAAAACAGAGAGATCACAGGCTTCACTTGATATAATCTGACATCATTTATATAAAACAATTATATACATCAGACACTCAATAATTTACCACTGAATTAAAGAAGAAAAGTTCCTACTCAAAACCAAACAAATTAAGGAAATAAAAACTCAAGCATTTCTTGGATTCATTTGCAATAATTTAGTGTGAGAATGCTGCACTTTCTGTATGAGTAGACAATGGCATTGAAGTTATAAGAGTGAAAAAGTGTATTAGTAACTGATTTTATGAACAATGAGATTATGATGAAAACCGTGATGCATTTAAAAACAAGCAAGAACATCCTACATCTCCTTTAGCATCCGTTGAGAAACGTCCCTCTTGAACTTACTTGTGGTGCAGTTGTTGAACTCTATGTCATCTATTGCTGCTCCTCCTCTTAGGTCTCTAGTACGAATGCCTTCAAAGATAACTTCAAAATTCCTCAGTTTCCCCAAGTGTAACTCGACTTTGTTCCACTCATCACCATGATTTCCTGATTCACTCCATATTTTCACAAGCCCATCATCAGTCTGAAGTTTGAATAAAATATATATATAGTAAGATACATGTAAGTATGTACTATCAAATACCAGTTTTCGAAAAAAAAAAAAACCAACAACAAAACAAACAGAGAGAAGACTGGAAGACACCCCTTTGGTTTTGTCAAGAAATGGTAAACATATGCTTTGCTAGGATAATAGGAAAAGTAGCGAAATGAGATGATTACTACACAAATCACATAAACATCAATAGTAGATAGAGTCTCAGTACAGAAATTACTATGTGTATGATTGAACTCCAAAACACTCCATTTTAGTAGAGTTGTATTTAACTGAGATTCGTTCTTTGTGTTTAGAAGATATTACTGCATGCAAGGTTAGTTTACCATTTTAAAATTAGGGTATTATATAGGTAGAATCTTTAAAAAGTTGTGACAATGGTAATATAAGGGAGGAAAAACTAACACATATAAGATAATTGTATGTTTAGTATAGTTTATTTGAGGGTAAATAAGAGTATTCTGACTTTCAAATATGCTAATATATTTTAAAGCTTTTCTTTCAATGTCCAATCATATCATCTAGCTGGCAAGTCGGCAGCAAACAACATGTTTCATTTTTTAAGAGTAGTATTAGAATGCAGATGCACTAGTTTCAATTGCTGTGAATGGATTATACATATATATGATGGCTGTGAAAAGAAATATTTGCAAAAGTTTTGTATATACCCAAATTTATTTTTCTTTATGACTGTGTGACTAATCATCAAAATTGTAAATGAGAATTTTTTTGCTAGTCTTTTCTTATCAAAACCCATTAGTACTCCAACTAGGGTTAAAAACACTGTGTGATGCATCAAGCAGCTAAATGTAATGCATAATAAAGGTTCTAAGAAAGTAGTACATGAAGAAGCAAAATCTAAGGAAAATAGACACAACAGTAAAAATAGGCAGGGAAGAAAATTAATTACATTTCTTTATAAGTGGTGAACCTGTTAGATCAAATCTATGTTAATAAGATTGTCTTATGCATATTTATGGTGAGAAAATGAATCTTGGTGCTTTAGATATTGTGTTCTGAATAGGAAAGTGCAGACAAGCATGCACAAAAATATTATATTAGTTGTTTCTGAATCAGGGAACTCACAGAATTATTAATATCTTTTAGAAGGAGTTCTTCAGACCTAACAAAACATAGAGGTACTGAAGTGTGGCTAGACAATTGTGTTCTAGAAAATCATCATTGACTGTAAAGGAGTTAGTTGAGAACAATGGTAACTTTACTTTAAATTGCTAAATAGAAAAGAAAACACAAGGAAGGGTCTCCATAACTGCATGTAAAGTTGTTGATATTCAGCTGAACAGCTCTATTGCTGCACACTACTAATGGTGTTGGACCATAGCAGCCCTTTACAAGTCATGATGGCTGAGCATACAGCACCTACAGAGGCAAGTTTAGGCATTGCTTCTTCAGTTATGTCTCATTGGTTTAAATCCAATGACACAGTCCATTAAAGACAAAATAATACAATAGGATCTCACTGGTGCTTTGCACCACTAATTCTACAGTCGATGACAAGTGGTTATGTTTTTCTCAATGTATTTCTCCCAGTGAGACTCCTGACTCTACGTGCCATCACATTCTATTCATTTAACAGAATCATAGAATGTCTCAAGTTGGGAGGCACTCATGAGGATCATGAAACCGAATTCCCTGCTCCTTGCAAGACTAAAACTAAAGCGTATAACTAAGGGTGTCGTCCAGATGCTCCTTGAACTCTGACAGGCTTGGTGCTGTGACCACTTCCCTGGGGAGGCTGTTCCAGTGACCAGCCACCTCCTAGTGAAGAAGCCCTTTTCAGGTCTATAATCAATGTAATTAAGGGGAACTGGAACCAGAATGAG
The DNA here is from genome assembly GCF_000690535.1 of Cariama cristata. Lineage (NCBI taxonomy): Eukaryota > Metazoa > Chordata > Aves > Cariamiformes > Cariamidae > Cariama > Cariama cristata. Next base: position 5,503 of record NW_009600765.1, read on the forward strand.
TATGAGATCCTTTCTAAAACTTCCACCTACGTTTCAACCTGGAAACACAGTGTAGAGGACTATATTAACACTGAGCTCAAAACGAGTGGATATGGTAATCAAAGCTGATTTTAACAGTGGTAAAACAGTTTGGCAAATCTATCTTTACTTATACTATTCCTACTCATCAAATAGGTAGTCAATAATTTAACTTATTTATTCCAGTAACTCAATATCTATTCCATTGATCCTGATATTTTTTAATAACCTCCAAGTGAGTATTATAAATTATTGGGGTAACTTGTTTAGTCTGCAAACATCTTCCATCTATGCATGATATGAGTAAAATGGATAGTTATGATAAGTTACTTCTGACTTTAAGATCTCCAACATGGAATACAAAACCAAAACTTAGAAGAGAAGCACTTTTTAACATTTAACCCATTTGTTGTATCTGGAACCTCTTCTGTCTGCCCTTGAGAACTCTTTGGAATGGGAAAGTTTCCCAAACATTATTTATAAGAAATTACTTATTAATTTTACAAAAGTATCTCAGTGCTGTGTATTAGTGGTGAATTTAGGAGACTTAAAATGAAGTGGATAATAATAATACTAAATAATAGGGGAATTCCTTTACTTTTGTGTATTTGAGTGAGATAGAAAAATTAAAAACTTGTATCTATCCCAACATTAAACCCCAAACCTATAAAAAAATTACATGTGTTTAAGTTTGGATGTATGGAAGTCAGTGGAGCTTCTTAAAATATACACAGATAAATATTTATGTAAAATCTGAAAATGTTAAATGTAGAACAGTTAACCAGAATATGAACTTCACGTCTGCTGTTAGCCTGATTTTGATTGTTTTCACATTATATTTTATTACATGACATTCTATTCAGACTTACGTTACATTTATCATGTTGATTTTTGGGAAAGGGATGCTGCTAGTAACAAGCAATACTGATCACATACTTCTTTAGAAATATCCAAGTAAAAATGTTGCAAATAATTTGTGTATGGTATCATACCCATAAACTAGCAAATCTTTATACAGTTACAGGAATTTGGGCATTTTTTTCCACAGTAAGATACTGAAATACTTTTTGCTAGGAAGAATTTTTTTCAAATAGAAAGTTTACAATGGAAATGGCAGTCTCCTTGCACTTCGCAAGTTCTTGAATATGAGTACACAAATAAAATGCAGAAAAGAGTGACATTTCTTTTCCTGTCTGGGTTCAACAGTAGCATTTCCTATACAACAGCAGCACTTCATAAGGCATGAAAGGCTCATTTTTCATTTGCTCAGGTACAACTTTAAGTAACAAAATGAAAAGGAACCTCATCCCCTGCATAAATGCATGAAGGCTGTTCTAATCCAGAGTGAAAAGTCCCTTCAAAAACACAAGCCCTGCGCATTATCTGCATGAAACAGCCAAGGAAGAGGTGGGAAAGGGAGATACAAGCAGGAAACTTGTCTCTCCTCCTCTCCCCAGGCCCAGACAGTGGAGCTGGCTTGGCTAAGGGGTGTAAGTTATACACTTCTTCTGCATACATACTTGGCATGAGAGGATCATTGTCTGTAAGCTTTGCAGATTCCATTTCATGAATTATTGTTTTGTTTTCTGCATTCTCCAGCCATTTAATCTTTCTGGTGCTTTGGCATTTCTTTCATATCTTTGGAATCTGTTTACTTCTAAAACAAATACAAATATGGCCCAAGGAGGGAAAAGAATCAGTCTGTGCTTTGACCTGCCCATTGCATCCAGAAATCCTTTTATCTTTTTCACTCTCATATACATATATTAATATAAAAGACAGATATGTAAAAGAGATATATGACAATCAGAAGAAATGTGTCTCAGTGTAGAGAATGCTGGAGGCCACAATGTCACCTTTCTTTCTGTTTTTATGAGGTTATTCTTCTACTGACACATACTCATACTGAGCATCTAGATTGCTTTTCAACCTGGGCTGGAGGCAAAAGGCCCAGTCTAACTCTATGCTTCAGTAGACTGATGAAAGATGGTTAAGATCTGTGGCTTTGGCAGATAGAATCAATGCTGCCTGTGTGGGCTGATTATGCTGGCTGTTGGTCTGAGTGGAAATCCCATTTTCCAGCTACCCTGCAGGAGTCTAGCTGCATGTGGTCCTTCGCCAAAAAAAAAAAAAAAAAAAAAAAAATAAAAAGCATCCCTTTTCTGCATCATAAACATCATACCCTAAGCTCCAAATATCCTTCTTTGCTACACTTACTTGCACGTAATCCCAGCCTCCCTTTTTCTGACACCAACAATTTTTTATCAAAGCCACATTATTATCTTCCTTATGTCTCATTACATTCCTTCCTGTTCAGATTTGTTCACCTCACCTTCTACGTTACATTGCTAACACCATGTCATCATCCAGTTTCCCATTTGCATCTTTTTATTGCCTGCATTTCTACTCCAGCTAAGACTGACAGACAAAATTCTTGCATCACTTAAACCATCAGCCTACCATCCTCAGCCAAAGAGGGTATTCCAAAGTAACAAGAAAAAATAGCATTCAGAAAACAGTGCACGTGAAAGGAAAAACCCTTATCTTTTCAAACAAAAGGCTAAATTGCAGTTCTGAACTATGAGATGATTATAATTTTTGTCTATTATATATATGCAAGTCTTTGAAAGTGGAGAGAATAGAGAGACTCAGATCTCACTGACACAGAATGCACAAGCAAAATATTTTTGCTCTAAAAGCTTGGTCAAAGATATCTCATTTGACAGTAAAATGCTAACAATGACACATCATTGCTAACACATGACAATCACCAGATTTTCTTCTGTTTAGATTAAAATCTCATACTATCTCTTCAATATCTTTCTGTGGATGTCTCCCTCAGTTGAGAGGAAATGTGGCTAAAATAGCTTAATCTTTCTTCCTTGTGTTTCCTTTTATGACTTAAGAACAGCACCACAATCTGCTTTTCACTCAAACTTATAATTTTATCAGTGCTAAAATCCTTCTAAACTCTAACATGGCCTATATTAATATTTTGTAAACTCTTTATGCATAGCATTTCAGAGAACATTGTAAGTTAAAATTCAGAAATTCTCATCATCTCATAGGTTGAGGACTGCTAAAGCCTTCATCCAACTCTTGCTTTATGATCTACATAGCCCATTCTTTAGACTATTTTGCCTCTTTGTGAACTAATTTCACCTTCTCTAGCTGAATTATATCAATAATACCAAAATAAACAAATTTAAAGTCTCTTTTATACCATAATCACAGCTTATCTTTTATTCATTATCGAGAAGCTCCTTCCTATACTGGTCTGTCATGATACAGGAATCCACTGCCCATTTATTACCTATTCGAACTATAAATCCATGTTTCTTCCTGAGCCCCATCTCTCTTCTGGGAGGAGGACTCTGTAAATATTTCTCCTTCCTTTGCAAGTGAAGTCTAGAAAAATATCTAGTCAACAGTCAAGGTGTGGATGCACTGCTCTGACTCTCAGCCATGACCAATAGTGTTTCATATCTTCTTTGAAAACCCAGAGAATCAGTGTGTCCTTTCAAAAGTCCATCTTTGTATGTGTATATACCTATCAATATTTGATTTACAATATCTAACACTTAATTAGCACTTAAATAATTAATATTTCAGGAGGCAACGGTACAGCACTGAGGTATCAATAAAAACTCCAAGTATTATAACAATTCTTTCTATCATAGAATTCCTTTTATTTTGTGGCCGAGTTTAATATTTTTTCTACACAGCAGAGACCACAATTATTCTCAAGGCTACATTTCTAACACAGTCAGAATGATATTAGGAACTGAATCCAAAGCATGCAAGAGGAGTGTATAATTTTCTGTTACAAGATGTTGGAAAGAAACTTCTTATGAACACACTCTCTGTCAGAAGAATACCCTAAGTATTCTAGATCCAATTATAAAGGTTCCACTATGAGACAATATCTGCCTTGTTACATCTGCAGTGAAACAGCAATGAAACCCAGATTTTGTTCTTGATCTGCACATCTCCTTCTATTCATGTTCTGAGCTGGATTCAAAATATTTCCCTGGTATATTTGCATCTGATATTTATTTCAGCAGAGTCACAGGAAATGAAGCTGAGCTTACCAAATGGATGGAGGCAAAAAAACATATGCTAAATATTCCTGGACTCTTCAAACCAAACAAACTCGAGGGCTTTTTAATCATAAAAAGAGTATTTTCAAATGATTCATCAAAAAATATTAACTGTTTATTATTAATACCATAAAAAGACTTTCAAGATTCACTCTATCAAAAAGCTTCTTTTTCTGCAGCACCCTTCAGATGTTTGAGAGAAGTCGAACTCTTTTTACATACTTTTTAAAACTGTTAGGAAAAAAGCTTTTATCCTCTGCCTTCAAGTTCCTTCCAAGAACAGTATCTTCCTGGCAAGCTGTTACCATTCAGAATTTTTAAAACAGGGTAAGTGTTACGCAAAGCACAGAAGTATAGTAGAGAACGAGCATAATGTGGCTTTAACTGTCACTGCTCAGTTCTCTAGCTTTTGATGCATGATAATCCCTGTGTTTTACAAGAGTATTTCAGGAGGTACATTTATTTTTCAAGCTATTTCTTCTTGGGTTAGAATCAAGCGTATTTTCATGGTGTGTAAATGAAGTTAACTAATAAACCTGGGTTTAATGAAGTTTTACTTTCCTTGATGTATCTTATTAAAGTCTTTTGATGGTTGACCAAGCAGTTTAAAGACAAAATATCCCATGATGAGGTATGTTCCTTCCTTGCTTCCTCCTTTTACTCAACAAGGAATGGAGTGTAGTCCTGCATTTTTACATGTACATCAAAGAAACAGGAGGTGGAAGGAATAAAAATCACAGCTTTTCCTCATTTGCCCATATTTTAAAGACCTTTCCTATGAGGCTGTATTTCTCCAAATCACAGAATAGTGAGTATCTTTGCTGACATTTCTAATATCATCTGTCTATTTATTTAGGTTTCATTGCTTGAGAGAGAGTCCTATTTTCAGAAGGTTCTGAGCACTTTAGTTGTATATTCAGACTGTTGTTACCTCAGAACTGCAGTACATAGAATACTTGCTTGTTTTCAAAGATCTTGGTTTCTAGGATTAAGTCTTTCATATGTAGCTTGGAAAAAAAAAAAAAAAGCATATTAAAATGCAATAGACCCGAAGACTTATGCTGTATAGCAGAACCTTTTATCTTAAAAGAGAAACATGTGATTATTGTGTCTTCTTTATCTAAAGTTATTTTCAAAGCATATGACAGATTCTGTCTTTTTTGATTTCTCACTGAAATGAAATTTTTGTCTTAAAATTTAACTTCCTAAATCCACATATGGTATTTAATTATTAAGATTATTTAAATAAGTGTCTTTTTTCATTTCTCACTGATTTTGTCTTAAAATTTAACTTCCTAAATCCACATATGGTATTTAATTATTAAGATTATTTAAATAAGTCAAAGATTGAACTGAAGTCAAGATTCATTCACCCAAGATTTGAATTTTAAGTTCACTTTTTCTTTTCTTTCCTCTTTCCTCTTTCCTCTTTCCTCTTTCCTCTTTCCTTTCTTTCCTTTTTTCTTCTTTTCTTCTTTTGTCTCTACTCTCTTTTCTTCATGGTGACATGAAGGAAAATGAGAGCAGACAATAAGGTCATGAAGATGTGAGTTATGAATGAGCATGTGTGTCCTCTGGCACACTGTCAGTCACCAGGCTGATATCAATTCAATTCAAACAGTTCAGTGGCACTTTAGAACAGCACTAGTTACAATAACTCAGCTTTGACAGGCTGCTTTACTTTAGAGAAACACACATCCTCTGTATGTTAAGTGTAAGGTTGGTAAGTGTATGCAAACAAACCAAATAGAACATTTGTGCATGTTGTTAATCATGTAGGAAAATCTGGACACAGTACATTATTTACTACTCTGCCCTTAGCTACTGCTTTGAAAATTTGTCTCTCCTACCAAATAACCCACGGAGACTTGTGCTTAAGATTACCATTATATTTAGAAAATTACTGCTAATTATCTGAATGTTGAAGCTCTGCATTAAACATATCATTCCAAAATTATTAAATTCACCTAGAATATCTTGGAGAGAGACAAATAGAAACAATTTCAATGTAGGGAGGTATTTTAAACTTCAAATTTACACTTTCCATCACTAAACAGGGATGCATGCTATAGGATTCTGAAATATTCAACAAATGGAGGTAGAAAACAAAGAAGACAAAAAACAACAATGGCAATAAAAAAGCACAACAGAACTGCAACAATCTACGGAGTAATGGTCCCAAAAGATAGGAAAATGTTAGTGATAAGTATGCAAAAGGGTGAATTTTACTTTAGGGATATGCTGCTGAAAGTGACGCGCTTACTCAAGTTCCAGTGACTCAGTGAAGATTCATGATCCTCAGCACTGAAGAGAATAAGTTTCTCTAATTTTTCAGAATTATACTTTGACAAGAACCAGAAACACTACTTAGTATGTCTCTGCCTTCTATAAAAACACTTGAAAAAGAAACACCAAGCTGATCAAATGGTATCTTTAAGAAATTATTTGATCCAGGCAAAATGTATACTATCTAAGTACATTAGTATGCATGAAAAATTGCCTTTACTTTTGTCAGCTTTTAAGGATAACTTACAAAATCACATAATTACATTTTCACAGTGCATTATAGAAAGAAGGAAAACAGTAAGATGAAACACTGATATTTCAGCCTTCAAGCCTTTTATTAGACAGTCTGCATCTATTAGTCTCAGCAGGTTTTCATAATAAGAGTTAATGACAAAGCCCATCCATCCATCCCTTTCATTTCCTCCTTTGTACAAAGCTTTAAGATGATTTTCACTCTCTGAAATATCTTTTCTCCAATTTTAATTTCCAAAATTAACATCACTATAATAAAGGAATATGCTTTTCAGCATGGAACATGCATTCTAATGAAAAAATTTGACAAACTTATCACTGATTAAATTTCTTTTTAAAAATGCACCAGTTTTGGAATTCTGGAATCTCATGGTGAATTCCTTCAGAGCATCAGAAGGCATTAACAGCTCACCTTATCATCAGTACCAGCACTTGCAATATTTCTAGAAGCTAAATGGTAAGACTCTTGGTTCTTAATTGCTGTAAGTGCTGAGTTAAGAAAAGTTGGTTTCAAAAACACTTTGATAAAAAGGGACTGGTAATTGATCTGGAGACAGGATTTTGTTTCAAACAGGTAGGCATTTCAAGAAATGACAATTAAGTTGCTCATTAGCAAAGATGAAGTTATACTTTAAAAATTCTTATTTTGGAAAAGAAATCTATACTGGGAATGAAAGAATATTTTATTGATTTTCTTTGAATTATTCTATGAGTATCACCTTCTTAAAACTTTGATTTATCCTGTCACAACTATTAAATCTACTAGATTTCATTATAATCATCTTTCATTTATAACCAAGTAAACTCTTCTGTATCTTGTTTGCATCTTTCTGCATTCCCATGATACTCTTTCCATCAAACATATTTTAATGTGCTTAGGCTCTTAAAATACATCTTCATTCTGTACGTTATCCTTACCAATCAGAAGAGAGAAATAAAACAACTACTCTTTGTAAAAGAGGATTCATTACGTACCTTGTACTACTTTATCCTGTCTTAATTTCCCAGCCCTCTCAGCCCTCCTTTTTCCTCAAATGCAAAAATTTCTTCTTCATTTCCTAGTATAATCCAACTTCTTTGATTTTGGTTTTTAGGTAGCTTAAGGGATACAATTGTGATTGATTGGATTTAATTTTTTTCTTCAGTTCTACCACTAAGACTGAGTAACAATAAGCATCAAAGTCGTTTATAAGACCATTAGCATTTCAAGCAACTCAGTTCCATTTTGTCTCAAACCTTGTCACACCTTTTTTTAAATCATGATTTACAGGTCTCTTCAGATTGTTCCCATCTTAGGGTTGAGGAAACTGTAATTCTCTGGAAAACCAAAGCTTGAAAGAGAAATAATCAGTTACAAAAACTCTCGGAAGACTCTGGAGAACTGTCAGAACCTTCCATAGGGCCAAATGTAAGGACAGTGTGCTAAACATTGTGCAATGCTAGATTCCTTGGATTATAAAATAAAAGTTAAATCTTTACTTATACTGACAGCCTATACAAATGCAGAACTTATTGTATAAGAGAGGTAACAAAACACTTTATGAATCAAGATCATAAAAAGACATTTGCAGAAACGAGATAGCCTCAAATCTGTCATGTTTCTCCTCCTACAGAGAATACTCTGAATACCATATTTGAAGATGTAAGGCAAAATCACATATCAAATTTCAACTTTTTATTAAGCAGCTTTAGATGTTTAACTCATCTTCTACACATCTTAAGTGTAAAGTCAAAGAACTTCAAAATAGTGTTGATAACTCTTACTACTTCTTGTCCTTTAAGAATCATACTTTAGATCATCTTTTTAAAATTTTTTTTACATGTTGAAATCTGACCTCAGAGCGCCCACCAGGGAGGGAGCTGGTTAGGCACAGCCCTTTGAGTGCCTTGGAAAGTCTCTGCATGCAACCAGTCATGATGAAACTGGGACATGGGCAAAACTCGCAAACCACACCAGATACTGCCAATGCGTATCTGTCTGGGATGTCTTTTAGGAGGATGGTGAAGCACCTTTCTTTTCATGTATGTCTGTGCCCACCTATTTATGTACACTGCCTGGAATAAGCCAGATGATGTAGAGTTGTTTGGCACTTTCATTGCCTTTACTGAATGTTGAATAGAACTTTCAGCTAGGACAGAAGGTATAGCTGAACTGCATCAAAAAAGTAACCATCAGTTTTCTCTGTGGCCACTGAAACAGAAAGAAAATACATATCTCTCTCCTAAAAATGAAATAAATTAATCTGGTCTAGGTGTTCTCTCACTGAATTAATGTTTAACACAAACTAAATGGAAAGATTGATAAATTGCTCGACTCAGATACGTATCTATCAGTTTGGATATTTATTCAATATTTAACGGAATTTTTAAAAATTTTCAGGCAGTGGGACTAAACTTTGCTTACCCATTGGCATGTCTTATCTTGGAACAATTTATCACAGTGTCTGGCCAGTCCTGGGCAAAGGTGTGCTTAGAAGTCAACCACATGGATCAAAGTACTGTTCGAGTGACGCAGTGGGCCAGCAAAAGCTGTGCTGGTGGGATTAACTTTTTTTCTCTGAAACTTTGACAGTTAGTGGCTAAGATCAAAAGCATTTTTATATTCACAGTGTCACAATGTTTAATTGTTCCACAAGGTGGGAATCGTGGAATAAATCTGTGCAAAAGTCCTCTCAGCTCTTCAAAATGTGAAGATTCATTCACGAAGAATTACACCATTATCATTACAGCTGCCTTGAAAAAAAAAAAGCCCCAAGACAAAGCCAATTCAGCTGAACAAAACATCTGGAATCTTTCAGATATTTTGTTTGTTTTAATCAATATTTCAATTTATCAATTTACCTCTAATATCACCTTGATTCTGTATATAAAACTGAATGTAAGGAGTAGGAAAATGTATCTTTACAGGGATTCTGCTAAGACAAAAATAAAAAATTTGGAAAAAAAAGGGAAAACAAGTACATATATCCGCTGTAAACTAAACATATTTTTTCTTTTTTTAAACAGCAAGAATGTTTTAGGGTAGTATGAGAAAATTGTAAGACTAGTAATAATTCTTAAGAATAGCAATAGTAATTCTTAATTCTTTTACAATGACATTAAAAATTTCAAGGTTTTACTAAATATTTCATCTGTCAGTTCCTCAAAGTGACCAGTCTGCAGGACAAGGATTGACATGAATGTTCCCTACTAATCGTCAAAGACTGTCTTACGCTTTTTCAGACATATAAGAGAGTGATTACTGTCAGTCAGGTGTCACCCTTACTTTGATGCAGTGGGAGGTTCACTGGGATATAACTGTACTTCTTTCTTTGTGACATTTACTTTTACAGCCTATTTGTATTCTACTAGAATATTCTTTTCAGTTGGATTGTAGCTTTGGGGCTTATAAAAATATAGAACAGATCCTCTGGGATATTAGATGAACTGGACTGGCTCAGGGGAGTCAAAACACTAAGGCTGAAAAATATAGTAAGCTCTTTATAAAGTCAAAGCTCGATTAAGTATTTTTAAGCTTCACTGAATTGATCCTGAGCAAAGAGACATCTTTAAGAAGAATGCCCAAATCCTGTCTCTGTAATATCTGATGGATACAACTATTTATTTTTTAGAGAATGCCAAGAAAATAGATATTGGATTTAAATTTTTAATCTGTAGTTATAAAATATACTCTCTACAAACTGAGGGCTCTCATAACTGACAGATGTTATTGTATTAAAGCACTTCAGTGATATTTCCTAAATCCTTACTTCTCTCTCCAGTGCTCACCACCTTATAAGTTCAAGGACATATAAAGTTGTAAATATATAAATATATGTAGTATGGTAGGAATGTAAAAGATAAAAGTTTGCAAACAGATTCATGAGATCTTGATGTTTGAATTGCCAGCATAGATATGAAAGATCGATGTAAATATCTAAAAATATTCACTGAAATATCCAAAATTCGAATATTTATCCAATGCCATTCCGGAATGTACCTAATATTGCTTATTAAATGTTACTACATACAGTTACTTGTCTACAGGAAGCTATATGGAAAGCAGTAGCCACCTTTCCTCTTACAAATACTTACTTTAGAATGAGATAAATCATACTCAGGGCTCCCTTTGACACAGTGAGTAAAACCCCAGCATCGACAAAGAGAGGCTAGGGTGACTGCCACACTGGCTGCGTGGGAGGCATCTATGACTTTAAGTAACAGGAATCCCACCCACATTTGGACAAATTACAATTTAACAGCAGGTCCTGTGATCTTAACACATTTCTTAGAAAATAAATCTATATGCTGGAGAAAGTGCAGAGATCTCTTTCTAAGATGTCTTCCCTGTGGTAACATAGAAATAATTTGCCTACATAAAGGCAAAATGATAGGTCTGAAAACAAGGATGAGAACAAGCATCAGCCACACTTCAAATATATAAAAGAGAAGTTGTAATAACTTTCAACCTGTCAAACAAGTACAAATAAAACTAAGGTAGAACAGGAAATTCAGTGGCATTTTTTCTCTTCCATTAATTTTTTGATTTTCAATGAAAATCCCTCAGACGTCCTTCCATTACTTCACAGTGCAGCAACTATTACATAATCCTGTTCTGGTTTATAGTTTCAGTAGTAGTGATTGACAACCTTGAAACCCCATTTCTACTTCTTCAGTTTTTCTCTAGATGTTGCAGACAGTGCAGAAGTTCTGTTTGCGTTTTCTAAATGGATTTATTCCCTACTGCCAATAAGCACAGAGCTAATTGTCAGAAGAATATAAATATTTTTGTGTGAACTAAGGAAATGTTGCAACATTAAAGAAGGCAAATCAAAGCAAAAATATAACACTTGAGTGACAAAATAACTGAAAATAAGAGAACTCCAAGGGATTTGTGGAAGAATGTAACTTCCCCACCCCTCCTATAGCAGAAATTTGGTCTGATCATGTCTGTATCAAAAGGAATATTTTAAGATGGTGATGAGGCACTGGCACAGGTTGCCCAGAGAAGCTGTGGATGCCCCATCCCTGGAAGTGTTCAAGACCAGGTTGGATGGGGCTTTGAGCAACCTGGTCTGGTGGAAGGTGTCCCTGCCCGTGGCAAGGAGGTGGGAACTGGGTGATCTTTAAGATCCCTTCCAACTAAACCATTCTGTGATTGTATGATTTTATGAAGATGAAGTCTAAGAAGTCTCTATAGCAATGGCATCCTATATGTGCTACTGTAAGATTTGTGACCGTTAGATTGCCATAGTCAGAAAATATGAAATAGATGTTATGCTTTAAGGCTTTTTAGTATCATTTACCATGATGTGCCTTCTTTTTTTTCTTGCTACATGGTCTCCTGGACCTTTCTTGTTCATATGATCACACCTTCTCTGGATGTTATTTGTAAGACCATTCAGGTTCTTTAGCTATACACAGTAAAATTTTCTTTTCAAGCTGAAAAGATTGACAGTAAGATTCATCTTTTCAAGACAGCTGGTTTTTTTTTGAAAGGTCTTGCTGCATCACTATTGCCAAGAGATTTCAAATCTCACCTGAAGAAACAATTTCTATGTACAACAAATCTGGGTACAACTTGGAAGGAGGAGACTGCAATTTGTATAGAGATTAAATTCTAGATATACTGACTTAAACAGACTATGTTATTGACTAAAGTAGAGTCTAAGGTTAAAAATATGCCAATAGTGAGTCAGGGGAGGATTTGCATTAGTTGCTAATTTCTTTCCATAGCCTACATATACTCCTAAAACAGCTAGGCTGGGAAAAAAAAAGAACTTTTATTCTTTTAGTAACACTTGAAGAACATAGCTGGTATATATAGTGTTAAAGGGATGGAAATCCACCTAAATCATTTTGTGACTGCTAATAAACTTTTTGATAACATACTCCCTCTGAACTCCCATTCTGAATACAATTCTGAATTGAATCACACTGTCAATGCTCAGAATAATGTTGTGCACAGTAGAATCCTTCAAATCTAATGAGTATTTCCATGTCATAAATAACAAGAGTCTTCTTCTGTTCATTGATCAATGAAATTAATTAGATGGTTCATGAATCAAAATTTAAATACTCCCTCTTCTGGATCACATTGGAAACTCCTATTTAAAGAACCTTTTCTCCCATACAGATCAAACTAAACTAAACTAGAAAACAGTAAGATACTAAGTTGTGCTATTCAGTGGAAGGAGTGGAAGGAAAGAGTGAACAACAGAGTGGAAGACCAAATAACATCTAAGTATAGGCTGCAGATTTTCATTAGATAAATGGCAGGGTAGCTTTATCATACTGACACTTAATAGAACAAGTAATATTTTTAGCCACCTAAATGAGATGATATAAATGTACAGAAAACAAATCTAAGCAAATTATTTAAAAGCTGAAAGATGCTTCATGTTTGTGCCTTGATTTATTGATTCAGCCAAATATAGATTGAATGTCTGGTCCATTTCACTGTAATTTCAAACAGCAAAACACAGTTTTCAATAAGCTGAGAAGTTAGCTATATAAAATGAATTATGTTGTACAATTGCATTAGGCTAAGTTTCCACTGTGGTTTCACACAACCTTTCCACAACAGCTGTCTCTTTGTACATTTCAATGAGAATAGCAATTGGCATCCAAAAAACATTCATAATTATAAATCACAAAATGGCGCCTGTGGTGTCAAACTTCCCCCTACCATTATAATGAGAAATGTGTGATGACATAGTTCATAGAAAATATGTGATTTTGCAAGGAAATAAAAATACAGTTATTTGCACTCTTTTGTTCTCCATGCTTTTAATCATTTTCTGGTGATTATGAGCATTAGAATTAAAATTAGTTTAAAATATTTCACTGTATTTTTATTCAATGACTGATTCCCAACAAATAAAATTTTCACTAGAATATTTTCCATTATAAGATTTTTTTCACTTGTACGATTTTGAAAGTTAAGCAAAAAAATAGTCTTATAGTTTTCATTTATTATGAAAATCTGAAAAGCATCCACATGATGTTTTGATAGATCTCAAGGGTTTTTGTGTGTTGTTTTTTTTTTGTTTTGTAGGTTGTGGGGTTTTTTGGTGTTATCACTCTCTTTAGAAATCAAGACCCCAGTTCTTCTAAGAAAATCCTCATATTTTGACCACACCCAGTTATTCCTGGTCCACATTAAAGCCCAAAATTATAGCTAAAAATTAAAAAATTCTCCTTATTTGTTAATTCCATAAGGTCTTCACTTATAATAAAGCTAATTTTTTTTTTCATTTACTAGCCTTTGAAAACTTTCCACGTCATCTAAAACTCCTAGAGCTGAAGAAAAATTAGTATCACTGATAGATTAAGAGCCTCAACTAATCTGGTATGTGGGATACAAAAGATGCAATATTTAGTGTTTCTTTCTTTCTTTTAGTGCTCCTGCTGAAAAAAATAAAATCAAATATACTCTGCAGACCACACAGTTATACCCACATATCCCAGGGACTTAATGCAAATGGTCTTTTAAATTCCTGATTTTAGTAGTACTACAGCATCATCTCTCTTTACTTTATTAATTCAAACAGAAAATCACATTAGCATGGTTTCTTCAGTCTTAAGAGTAGTACTAAAATTCTTTATATGAGCTCCTTGGTTTTTTAATTTTGCAGGTATGGCCTGGCAAAGCTTGCTGGAACAAGTTACAAAAGAATGATGCAAGATGGGAAGTGCTGAGGGTAGCTGGACAACCTGAGGTGTGACACTGAACATAAAGGCCTGTCAAAAGAATTTGAGTCTAAAAACCTAGATAAGAAACTCCTATGAACAGATTATGGGGTTTCCATGAATCTGCAGGTAGTTCATCTCTGAGCTCCAATGACCCTCTCACAAGCAAGCAACACAAAATTACCAGGTTGTGGAAAGATTTGTCTCCATGGTAATTAAGACAGTGCGAAGAAACTGGAGTCTCTCAAAGCTTCCATTATATTGACACATATTAGCCTCTGCTGCAAACGATAACTGCTCTTTATCACCATGTTGAATGTCAGTGCATGCAATGATAAGACAACTCTGCTTAAAGCAGCCTTTCATCTTTCATGTAATTCATCATTACATAATGGAATGGGGACAATCTACAAACAAATAAACATACAAATTATTACAGTCATAAATATAGGTACTAAAAGATGCCTAGTCTGACTCTTGCATGAAACTAATTGGAATCAGATACTTTCATCTTTGTGAAATAAATTACAGCAAATACAGAAACACAACTGCTTTTTTTTTACTGAACCTAATGTGGATTCAAAGCTGAAGGCCAGAAACTGAAAAAAATTCTGGAAGCATAAAGATTAGACTCTTCATGTGGAGACCTTTTATTGATTCATCGAGTAATTTTAAGCACACTACAGCTTGATACTGCAAGCCTGGCAATGATCAAAGACTACCAGAAACTAGAACATCTCCAAGACACTAAAAATGAACTGTGAATTTAAAATAAAAGTTGCATTAAAGGAGGCTAGAACTAGAAACAAGTTAGTGTTATACAATGAGCGCTAGTACTACGTCGGTGCTTGCTGAAGTTCTGCTAGTATGACAGTTCAGTCTGTCTTTGACAAAAGAAAGATCTTTTTCTCAGTGGAAGACCAAGGGACCTTGGGTGTAAAAAAGAGATTAAAAAGGAAAAAGGAAAAAAAGAAAGATCTTCCACCTTTTCTGAGGTTAAATGGAACTCCTAGAAATGTTGTGTGTTTTTTTCAAGTGGAGCTGTTGATCAGGAAAATTAGATACTGTCTTGCAACTTCAGGTCTGATCAATGCCATGTGTTTTCCAAAAGATATCAGGAGGCACCAGGTTACATATTGCATTATTTATGTTTTTTTTTTTTAAAAAAGTTAATTAAATTTCTGAATTTAGCTATTTAAAAGAAGGGATTTAAAAAAACAAATAAAAATGCTCAAAGCTCAAGGCTATGCCTCTATCATTTAGACAAAGTCCTTTTGTCTTCGTAAAAATATGCCTGTCTTTCCCAGCTGCTATATAAAAAAGATGATTTTGATGTCTGTTGCTTCAGTAAAAATCATTAAACAGCACCTCTACAATCCTTAAAAGAACTCTGCCCTGAGACACACTTAAATCACAACTTTCACTGTTGAACGCCTGCCCTAAAAAGTGTTAGAAAAGAGCAAAAGAAGTCTGACCTGCAAAGCCCCCAGAGAGGTTTCAAAGCCTCATATGCTAAAAAGCAGCAATGTAATGACCACCACTCTATCAGATTATAAGCCAACAAATCAATAAAGTAAATCACTCCCAGAGATCTCTAATTTGGGGAATGAGTTCAGTGAAACAACACTGGAGAACTGTGCAGCGTGGAGGAGATCGAAAGTTTCTTTTTCATCTATGTCACATCATTGTATAATAAGGTGCCAGGCTGGGATAGATAATAGGATGATGGTATTAGCCCTGAGAGGCAGGGCTTGTGATTCCAGGTGTAATGTTACAAGACACTGTTGTGTTGCTTTGATGATTTGGTATGCATCATGCTGTCTAAATCTGTCAGCCTGCTCAGTTTTCTAACCAGGCACTGCCCTGCCTGGCAGAGACATGCCCTTACTCACACTAATCCTTTGCTACTCATTGTCATCATCCCCTAAGGGAGAAAAAAGTCAAGTTCTCAAAGAATTGCTTAATAATTCACATACAAACTGTTTCTCATGTATGTTTCCAGAAACACGATGATTTTAAATTACAAATCCTTTGACGAACCTCTTGTGTTCATGAGCAAGATTCCAAAATACAAGGGCAGTTCTTTAACCCTTCTTCACAATATTTTTTCCTTCAAAGTATGTCCAAATGTATTATTCCAGCTCACTAACTCTTTGGAATGAATACTTACATCTGGTTGCAGTATAAGAATACAATGCATTATATGCTTCCGATAATTAGCAGTTAAGAAGATTAAAACAACTTCCTAATGTACTCATGTGAGAAAACAAAATGCACTGAATAGTGTCTGCCCTTATCTACAGTTGTGCAAATTTGTTTGTCCCTCCTATGTAAACTGTTTTTGAGAAATGATGCTTCCACTGAAAACTGACTTATTTCTATTTAATCATTGTCTCAGCCTCAATTTACTTGGAGAGATGCTTATGTCATGGGGTCAAAATCAGACCTACAACAACCCTGTTTGAAACAATGCCTAAAAAGGTGGAAAGTACTGTTTCAGATTCTGCATTCAATTCAGGACATATAAATACAAAATCATCTTGCTCTGGGAATTAAAGCTGCCATAAAAGTTAATCTTCCTTTCTTTCTTGACGAGTAATACTGTATTGCACAGTAACCCCACTGATTTCCTTTAAAGCTCCTGGAACTAAGGTAGTACTCCTTTACTCTCACTTGTCACACTGTCAGATCAGACATTTCATTGATTTAAATACAACTTTTAATAACAGTTCACAAGTCAACAATGGGAGTAAAGACTTTAAAACTGTGTCCCTTTTGAGAGCTATAGATACTCATTAAATAAAGGCCTTTATCTCTGTGCTGCTATGTGGAACCAAATTCTCCTGAATGTATATTTTACTGGATTTAATAAAGGAAAACTATTTGAAATAAACAAAATACTAGGATTCAAATGAAAAAAAGATAAATGTAAGCTACTGAACATATAGCTGGATATGTTCATATATCTATTTCACACTTATACAAATACTAGAAAATTTTACAATTCTGCATTAGATTTAAAGAATTTGTCTAAAAAAATTATGTCTTAACAGGGCAAGTGAAAAATCTACATGTTTTCTACATTGTTTAGGGCATTCTTTGAAGTTCAGCAGACTCTTAAGTAAAACATTGAAGCAAATCTTGGAAAATTTTGTTTCTTCCTCTAGCTGCATGGAGGTCAGGTAATCTGCTTTGAGGCTACCTGAATGCAATGAAATCTATAACTTCTACATTAATGCGAGGAGTTGATTATTTTTCACGCAGCCAGCAGGAAGAATCGATGTGGAAATACACAGTAAAGTAGAATAAGTTGTTTCCTCGGACTTTATTCTTGAGTGACTTCCCATAGAAAGGGGGTCAATGACATGGATTTGTGAAAATTTCATTTTAAACTACTCGATCTTAGAAATACAGATGTCCAGAAGATGTCAGCTGCCATCTGCAGCATCTCTGCTGCAGCTTTTCCTATCAATTGCTCAGGACAGTGGGCTGCTCCACTAAAAATAACCAGGGAATTACAAAAACAACCGTAAATAATTTATACCTGAGCTGTGGCACCTGCTAAACTATACATTTCTACAGTACTAGCTCTCCTCTCTGCTCTCTACCTTAGGCTAGGTAAAACCAATAACAGTATCAAGGGGACAGCTGTGACAGCTTCCAGCTTTTGCCACGAAGCCGCAGCAGCCAAGTGACAGGGTCTGTGCTGCACAGTCGGAGAGCACTGGCTGCTGGCTTCAGCTGCCTGTTGCCCTGGCCAGGTTAGTCTGTCACTGCGGCGGTGTCAACGGGGCCCTGCTTCCCTTGCCATGAGCTGGCCAGGACTTCTAGTCCTCCTGAATATCATTAGGTCTTTGCTCATTTGTAACTGGATGGAATTAATTAAATGCCTGAGTAAGGTCCACTGGAACTTCCTAATGAAATCCTGCATATATTGACCTTGACACAGTCAGCGAAGGTAGTTACTAAAGGCAGATTTCACCTTCCTTATATATATGCATATTTCTTTTTAGAGGCTTGTTTCAAGTCCTTGAAAGAGGCTCCCCTTAACAGTATTAAATTCTAAATTTTATTTTTTAATGACAATGTCTATATGCAGGGCAAAAATTATCTTCAACAAATGGTTTTATCCTTTGATTGTTGTTCATTTCCCACTGTGACATCTAAGACTTGCTTCTTTTTTATGACAGCAACCACTTAAGCAGCAGCAGCAAACTTACATTCAGATCAGCAGAACAATAAAATGCAACATTCCTTTCACCTAAGAATTCTTGCTTGCCTCTTTAGAAGCACAATTGAAAATAACACTCTTTGTTCTGAGTTATCAAATAAACCAGTACTGAGTATCGATGAAGAAATCCAGCAGCACCATTAAAACAGGTATAGTAAGTATGCTGCACTTCAGCTTCAAAATATCTCCTACAATGGATTGTAGTCTCTTATAATTGCCACAGTATCTCAAAATCTCACTGCAGTAGCAAAATTTTGGCTAGTTATATCCAGATCTCTTCTGGTAATACTCTGTTTGCCCAGTGAGCTTTTGTACTGCTATTAAAAATTTCGTAATTTCAATTTAGATGGATGGTGAGTTGGATATTGCAGTCTGCATAAATAGCTGTAATGTCAACACCCTTCATTTGCATAAATGTTGAGGGGGTTGATTCAAAGAATACTGTATTTTTGCAACTAGTTCAATGGCCCATCATTTTGATTGGATTATTATTCCATATACAGGAGGTTTATACAAAGAATATAAAGCGGATGCCACATCCCTGGAAGTGATCAAGGCCAGGCTGGATGGGGCTTTGAGCAATCTGGTCTAGTGGAAGGTGTCCCTGCTCATACAGACAGTATTTAATAATTTTTCTTTTTAATGAACAACAAATGGAACAGCCAATTTTCAGGGAATGTATCAGTTTTCACTTATAACTGAATAATTATTTTTTTCTTTTTTTTTAATAATTTTTGGTCATCCCACATTTAGTGAAGAAAATACCATCTCTAAAGAAAATTGTTTACATATTTTGTACCTGTCTACATAAAAAGATAAATAATTTAATACAGTCATATTTCTGCATTTTATTCTCACATTGTGCAGGTTGCTAATTCATTTTTTTGGTGGATGACATCCCATTGGAACAATAGGGTTGTGTATTGATAGCTACCAATAAGGATGGCAGCAAAATATGAAAATAGCTCTCAGATAGAGAATATCAAAAAGAAAGGTACTCTATGTAAAGAGGGAAAATGGAAAGAGGTTTTAAAAATATTTTCTGTAGCTTTTCAGAAAAACTTCTTTTTGGAATAGAAACATTAAAAGCATTTTTAAGAGACTAGAATAATAAAAACCGGCACTGAATTAGGAGACACGTAGGAGCTCTTTGAGTCTACAAGTCGAACAACAGAATGTCAAGAGTTCCAAAGCACTCTGCTGAAGCGCATATACCCTGACAGATATCAGATATTCAAAAGAAAAATGGGGTTTTATTACCTTAATCAGAACTTGAATATGTCCCGTGGCTTTTGATGATTTGAAGTACCAGAAGCTCATCACACAAGTCCCACTTGATTCTTTCCATCTGGAACTCTTCACATGGGCTTTTTCATTTTTTAGACCTACTGTAGTGGCCTCAAGATACAGGAAGTGTCCTGAAATGAAATGATGTATTATTGAAAAACTGATTTGGATTTTCAAATTAGATTCCAAAATCAGCAAAGTAAATGCAGAGACATATTAAGTATACTTCCCATATAGGTCCTATACTATTGAACTTAGGCTTAGGGTGAGAAATCACCAGATCACATTCCTTGTGTACTTGTTATATCAGGAACAAACCGGGAACAGTTTAAGATTTGGATGAGTCTGTGTAGAAGAGCATGAATACTTCCATGTTTTTCAGCTACTCTAATTACATGTCCTTACCTAGCAGTATTAGTTGCTATTTTGACAGTACATCATACAATAGCCACACCATGATAAATTTTAAGATGAAGTTTTCTGAAAGATAACCTTCAAAACAGCAAGCCACACTATACAAAACCTTGTAAAACAGGCAAAAAGCCTTCATAGCTTTATAAATCATTATGTATCCCTAATGATTCATATTACCTTTGGCCATTTGTACTCTTTAACGTATGAATATTAACTCACATTTAAATTATTTAGTCAGAGGAAGTTGCAAAAATGGACACCTACAGTTAATATTTTCCAACACTGATACAGTCCTTGAGGTTTCCATTTTTACTTTTAGTCAGAAATACAATAAATTCTGCAAGTTTTCAAATTCATTTGTTCCTTTGTACAAAACCCAAATGAGTAGTTCACATGAACATATGTAGTATAACACATGTAGTATGAACACAAATGTAGTATAAATAACACACTGTTAAATTATATATGTGCAATATGTAGTTTATATATGAATTTGAGAAAAAACATTTACTTCATAAAGATGAAGTAAAAGGGGTTCATTCTAACTTTAACACTTCTCTGGCTAAGTTACAACCATAGATGTATTCCATAAAATTATGGGATGAGAAATTTGCGTTTCCCCTGAGGTCAAGCATATATTTAACAAGTGTAGTGACATATTCATGATAATAGTAAAGAAAAAAAATTAGAAAATGCAAACAAATTTATTTTTTCTACATCTGCTATTTTGTGTGTTAAAAAAGCCACATACATAACACTACAAGATATCAAAAGCATGCCATATCATGGCATCAATGTCTGCTAGGAAGATGTGGCTAGACTGGATTGAATGCTGGGCATGTTGATGTTTGTTAATGCCTATTTAATATTAAGCAAATTACTTCTGTTTGGAGGAAGCCAAACCAAACCAAAGCAATCCAACCCAAAAAAACTTTCACTGCCTTCTTTGGAAGGAAACTTGACTGACTGATGTGGCAGACAAGGGACACTCTGAAAGGCCCCTTGATCGAAATGACTGGGACTAGCATTGTGGGACAATGGACTGATCAGAGCTAGTCAAGCTTGTCTAGGAGATAACAGGACAAAACACTTAATTCCAACCAGAATGATGTAATTCTAGTCATAAGCAATTTTTCAACACTTAATGTTGAAAACGGTGGTGCTAATAGGGGAGTTAGAATTAAGCAATTGCTAGATATAAACTCAAGAGCTATGGTTTTGGAAGTAAGTGCTGAAATTCGTCTTTGTACAAGGACTGATCACTGGATACTGCAGTATTCTCCACCACATATGAGAAGATTTTAACATCTGAGCTTCATTTTGTTTTGATTCTCTTATGGTGAACACAATTATTAAGTTCTATCAGTTCTAACATATGGCCAGATACCACCTTCACCTTTAAAATTTTTGATCCTATTAAAATTATGAAAAGTGAAATTAATTCTAAATATATTTATTTGAGAACACAATTTCAAGACTATAGAGCAACTCTTGACTAAGAAATGGAGAATTTGACCTGTTTCATCACTCACCACAACAAAAACACTTAACTTTCAGATTATAGGGTAAATTTGCAGGCTCCAGAATACTGAGATCAACAGTAATTTTATTCATATTCATACATCGAGCAGATTCAACATATACGCCACAGAGATATATAAATCCGTGTTCTAACAGAACTGGCTATTTTAAAAAACACATGAAAGACAGGTACACATTGGAGGGCAGTTCTCTTGAACTGCACCTTACTTTGAGATCAGTGAAATGCAGCCAGGATGGACTGTCACAAAATTTAAAAACATACAAACACGTAAACTTTGTGACTGTTTCTGCCTGTTTCACCTTGTCATCTTGACAAGCTTTCACTAGCCCCTGAGTTTCTACATATCTTCAAGTAAACTTTGGTTTTATTGGGTTTTGTCTTTCAGCAGTTCGTGTAAACATTCAACAACTACTAAATTCAAGTTCCACACCTTTGTGCAAATCTTCTGTGGAATATTTCAACTTAAGATCAGTTCTGAGCTCAGCTTTGGTAATATCTTCGCCTGAACTATGAGACCTTCAAAGACAAAGGGTGAAGGCACGGAGCTTGTAGCAAGAACAAGAGCAGATAACTGGATGCTTTGGCCAAAACAATCCAGGAGCTGCACTGCCACTGACAAAGGAGGTTTATTTATTTACATTTATTTATTTAAAATTACATAAAATTAAACTATGAATAGTCAGTCTGGGTAACTTTAATCTTCCTGGAAATGAGCTTAAGCTCTGGAGGAGCGGGACCCGGTGGATCTCAGAGCTGAGCTAACTCACCCTTGCAAGCTGCAGCCAGACCAAATGCCTCTCTCTTGACAGGTAACAGATTGTCTTGCTTGACTCATACAGCAATACTTCAAGGAGAAACAACTGAGAATCAATTTTTCCTAACTTAAAGTCATTTTACAACAGTAATTAATAATTTGATATTGTTACACATTTAATTCATTAAAAAAAGACACCCTGATTAGACATGTTAGAACCCCCCTGCTGCCTGTGAAGGGAGGTATGAGAAGCTTCATGAAGACAATCACATCTGTTTGAGCTGACAACATACCAGTTCTATTTCCAAGCGTGTGGTCCCTGGGAGGTCTAAGACTTTGAGGCGAGCTGATCCCTAGCACCCAGTTAAAATTGTCTGCCAGGGAATTTTGCCAGACGCATCTGCCATTCTCAAAGGTGCAGGAAGTTCCACATTCACTCTCATCTGTATTATCCCTGCAGTTGTCTTCAAAATCACAGCTTTGTTCAGGTCTGTAACACTTGCCGTTCTGACACTGCCGATAGTCATGTGAGCAGGAGCCTGAAAAGAGAAGAACGGGGGTGTCCTCGTGAATTGCACTGCCGTGCATCCCAGCAAGGTTACTGGAAGGTTACATTTCAGAGAGTTTGATATTTAGGAGCAGGAGGGTGGTCCAGGGCAGTTTTATTAAAAGCCTTTGATTCCCCTGAAGTGCCAATCCATTATCAGTTTATTTCTTTTGTATTTTGTCAAGAGATTGCCTAAATAAATGATTGTTTCCCTTGTAAAGCCTTTGAGGGCAAGTTCCAGCCAGGCATTCCTTCACTAACAAAGCTTTCCAGTCTGACTTAATTGCTGACATTCTCCTTTCATGTGGTGTAGGATTAAACCATTTCATTTTAACTGCAAAGTTGAACTTAGTTTAGCGGCCCCAATTTGGAAGAAAAAGCTTTTCTATTTTAACTACAGAGGTGTTTGCCTTTTAATGGATTTTTTTCTTTTTTTTTTTTTTTTCAGATGAGTTCAGTGGGTTGATTCTGTCCTTTTTGTGCAATTTTCCTGGCATTATTGAGGGATAATTCTGCTATTGTACGGCCTGAAAATTGTAGGACTCATTCCACAGGATCCGATTCCAAGCTTCATGTTTTCATTTCAGATCAGTTTCTGCAGGGCTCTGGATAAAAAGCAGCCCCTTCAGTACATTCTCTAATTAGGAAGGGAGACATAAAATTCTGAAATGGACCCTCCTTATTTCCTTCATCCATTCTGCTCTGCCTGAAATAAATGCACAAGGATAATTTTATTTAAAAATAGGAGTATCACTATATTAGTTCATCAGAGATAAAATTAAAATATGCACATGTATGAAAGTTTTACAAGTATGGGAATAATCAGAGTTAACTGATACTGAAAATCACATGGTGCTAAAAACATGTTTCCATTACCACTACCTTAATTTAAAGGAGGACCTGATGGAGAATAAATGAAATTCACATGAGGCTGGATTTTAGGAAGAGGTCAGAATAATTGATTTATTAACAAAAAGAAAATAAGAGATGGAGTATTTAGTTGGTGTATTGGCAATCTCCATCCCTAGAACTTTGTTTATGCCAGACTGTAAACTACAAAAGCCCCAAACTAAGTGAAAAATCATTGCCACACCCCTTTGCTATGAGATTTGGGTAAAGTGAAAATGTGCCTTGAATCACTAGATGTTAGCTAAAGAAAACAAGCATTAGCCCCTCTTTTCTAAGTAAAAAAAATCCTCCTAACACATATTTATTAGCAATAAATAAATAAATAAATATATAAATAAAATATTGGAATACCATAGAAATATCTAGCAAGTTTTCCAGGGAAATTACTCATTTTTAATTCCTGTTTTCTTAGTAACATGAAAGTACGTGTCATCTTTGTTGTAGAACACTGTGTATGATTTGGCTTTCAACAGTTGCTCAAAGAAAGGAGGAAAAAGTCCTGAACAGAAAAAAGCAAGCCAGAATAAAAGTCTGATAATGACTTAGAAAGTCAAGGACATCAGGCAAAGGTCTCCAGAGCTGGAGACATGGAAAATGGATAAACTCTCACTAGAAGATAAAGACTTGTTTGAAGCTCACAGTTACAAGTTTATGAAAGCATCAGTGTGATTTTTATTAGTACACAATCTCTGAATATGGTCCTGGCAAAATGAATGGAGTAATTGTAACGATGTATCAGTCAGTGTCTAATTATTGAAACCTGCAAGACAGTTGGAGTGAGTCAGAAACTTCTCCTCTATCAATCTGCTTCAGAATTTCAATCATTTGTGTTGTTTCCCAAAGGGTGACAGAGATTTGTTTAAAAATTGCTGCCTAATTTAAATGGCATCTATTTTTAGGAGCTAGATACTATAACCCTATATTCCTTTTATGTGATTGCATGAAGAATTTAAGCAAAAAAATTATTTTGCCAGCAAAGTAGGAATTTAAATTTCAGGATGCAGTCCATGCTTGGAACTACTTTGCCTTGCTGTTCATCATGATCAATAATTGCAATAATTACTGCATTTTGGGGTCCTTTTGTAGCATTGTTTCGAATTTCAGGTAAAAAAAAAAAAATAAAGTGGAGTTGAAAAGTGGAAGTCTTTGTTTTCTGAGGAAAAACCAAAAAATCCATCTTGAATCCTGGCATGAATGAATCTTTTCAAGCATGTGTAATGAATGATACCACACTGTCTAACTGAGTCTGTAACGTGACTTATTCTGGACGTACTTCCACAGTATATTTTCTCTTTAAATGACATATTTCTAAGGTTTTATAACTTTAAAACACCAAATCTGTAAGAAAAGGATATTTTTGGGCTCTCTTCCTTTTCTCCCTACTTTTTCTCTATCCTAACAATCCAAACACTCTGTTATATATATGCTCGTGGGAATAATAGGGATATTTAATTGAGAGGAACTTCTCCTTAGCAAAGTTTGTAACTTTTTCCTCCAAGCAGTGTTTCTTACAGGTCATTAGCAGGTAGACTTTTTGCCCTGTGTGGTAACTGCATCAACACACTAGACTGCAGTGGACCCACAGGAGTTCTTAGTGTCTTTCAGATCAATAATCTCTGAATTGAGGAGGATTTACACAACAGAGGAAAACAGCTGCATCAGTCAATAATGCCCTTGTTTTATACACCCTAAGCAAAATTAACAGATGGAACATTTCTATTTTAAAATATGTAATTAGGATAAGGATTATTCACCTTTATTTCATATAAGTATTTCTCTAAAAAGTATTTTTAAAAATGTACCTGCAAACATCAAGAGAGAAAATAATCTTACTAAAAGAACTGAAATATAGTTTATCTTCTACATCAATGAGCTTTGAATAGTAATAAAAATGACATGGTATATGGGTTGCAGCACTGAGGCAGAACAGCAACAAATTACAGAAAAAACATTCATATTAAGAAACAGTATCTACATGTGTTATTCACGTAAAGTTCAAACTCTGGAAAGAATGGTTGTGTTCTCAAAGAAATAAATCCAGAGAGGAAAAATTTATTCTTTAATCTTTGAAACCATAACCTGTGTCACAACTGGACTTTTCTATGAGGTAGCTAATTTTTATATCACTCTCTATCATAATATCTTCATTGCTTGTTTAGCTCATCTCTGAAAATGAATTAAAATAAAATTTTAAATCTTGTAATATAAATTAACTCCATCAATGTATGACAAGGTGATGCACAAGTAGCCTTTTATTTATTCTTTTCTTTCATTTTAGCAGATGGATATATTTGAGAAGGACTTGATTTTTTCTACTATCACTTAAAAGGTCTTAAGATCTTCAGATGATCTTCCTACATCTCTGTTCAGAAATACCTTATACTTGAAGTTAATTTTTTTATCACCCAAGTTCTTTATCAGTTGTTTGTTTCCTCCGCAATATGTAGTTTGCCTTTTATTTCAGAATCCCTCATCCTTCCCTTTATGAAGGTATTGCCTTTTTTTTTTTTTTTTTTTTTTAAATACCACTTATTACTTTACCATTAAAATCCCTTACAAGTTCTCATAAGGTGTTTGGACTCTTATCTGAGCATGCAATCATTTAATTTTCACTCAATATTAATGAAAACAAATGGTGTCATATTTGCTTGGATTGGCCATAAAAGATTCCTAAAGGAATTGTCTGATTACACACATTCATTGAGTGACCAAATGGAGCTCAATTAATGTAATTTATCAGAGACAAGCTTAAGAAATAGCTTGATTATGTTCTGTAATTACCTGTAAGAAGACACACACTAACAGCAGAAAGCTCTAATCTAGTAGAAAAAAGCCCAACATCACGTGCTGGAAAACTGAAGTTAGTGAAATTCAAATTAAAATAAAATGATTGAGTAATTAACCATTGAACAGATAATCAAAGACTGTGATAAATTCTCCCTCAGTTAAGGGCTTTAAATAGAGACTGATTTTTCTATTTCCCAAGAGATATGATTTAGTTTAACTTAAAATTATTTGATAAATCAAGGAAAACCCTAGATGAAAACCTGGTTAGTGTTATACAGTAGGTTAAATTACATATTTATAGTAGTGCCTTTTGGTTTTAAAAGTCAAAGTGCAGCTGCAGACCTTAATTTGCTTATATAATTAGGAGAATTTATAACAGATAAACTAAATATTTTTCCATGCCTATAGTAGCTACAAAATAGAGATGAAAATCTCAAATTTCCCTGTTAGATTCCAATCTTCTTGAAGCTGGTGCTTTAAATATCTTTCCTTATTGGAAATAAATTAAGTATGATAATTAATCTGACAAAGATAAATAAGATCAGAACTTCTAGAAAACTGCAAAAATATGATTGTATATGAGATTACACTAGTTATGACTCTAGTCATAAACACTTAACACTTAATTCTTAATAATTTAAACTTGTTTCTTTTTCAGTTCGTTTTTTATATCAGCATTGCTTTAAAATCACCAGCAAGCTAATTCGTGTTTTAGATCCACAGGAAACAGATTGGTGATGAAGATATTTCAAAAGTTGTTAAACTTGTGTTTCTTAAACTTATTGTATTTAATGGTATCATCTGTGTTTTCCAAACCTAAATCTAATCAAATGAATGGGATAGTTTACAATTCTCAGAAGTATCAGAATAACACATCGGTAGGCTTGAAAAGCTAGATCTGCTTTAAAATATTTTCAAAATATTTTATTTACACTCACATAGCTAGAAGTATACCTGTTCCTAAATCAAAAAGCTAAATCAAAGCTAGTGTTCCTGTAGAAGCATAATCTGGCATAAAGGCCAGAATAACTAATCGGCAGGCTAAGAGTTTGACATCCCAGGGACAAGGGCTCTCTAGGTAATTTAGATCTCTGAGTTTTTCCCTGCAACAATTACTCCATTATCATTCTTGCTCTGAGCTGACATTACTGTATGACTGAATTGTATGTGTCCTTAAAAAAAAAAATCGTTAACAAGAAATCTTTCCTCTAATAGCTCACTGGTATAACCCAAGGACACAGAGTAAAGTGCTTTCATCACAGCTGATGATGCATAGTAATAATGACTTGTAAGCACAGGAATGTGAAAAATGCATCTCGTTTCAAAAGCAAAGCTTTGGAAATTACAAGAATTTTTAAAGACTTTCAGAAATCTACTACACATTATCAGCTCTTTCTTTGTAAATAGTCAGGTTTTTTTCTAGGACTGAGTGCAAACATTTGAATTTTTGGTTTTGCAAGCCTCTCAAGTACTTTGACATATTGATTTGCATTCTGAGCAACCAAAAGTTGAAAAAACAACAGCTTCAGTTCGTTTGCAAAAGGAACTTTGGGAAGAAACAACCTTCTGAGTTTCTCCCATGACAAAGAGCTGACGAAGTCTTCTCCAACAACCAAAACTTCCTCAGTTGATTTCTTGTCTTGTCCATTTCCACATACAAACACAAAAGAATTCCTTTCCAGTAATCAGATCCAGTAATATCTATCCTCGGAACCATTAAGAATAAAAAACATAAACATCAAGGTAGCATTGTATTCAACAATACAAATGTAAATTACAAAGGAAACTGCTCTGGAATATTCTCAGTTATGTACAGATGGGTTGAAAGTGTGAAAGAGCTGCAATAAACATAATTTGCACAGAATTTCCATAAACAATTACAACATTTTAGTACAGCTATGTTTAAACTCTTTAGCAATACTTGAGTAAGAGTCAGGTGTAGGAGAAACTAAAAAAGTCCAAAACTGGTTAAATTGAATCTCATGACCCCTGTGAATCCTTCATCTCTCTTTACTCAGAAGGAAGTTTCAGGATTACTGTATTTACCATATGATATTACAAAACTTTCTATCTAAATTAAACAGAATTCTATAGTGAGCTGAAGAGGGCATGATGATTAAAAGATTTTATTGGTGTTTTGAACAGCCTTCCACACACCTTTGAGCCTCCACTGGAAAAGTCAATAGGAAAATTAAAAATGCATTATGCTTGACGGAAGAGAAAGATACCAACAAACTCTTTAATCACTCATTGTCTCAAAGAAACATAGTGTCTAATATAGTAAACTTTTCCCTTTCCTCTGTGTTACAGTCATGTTTGTTCTCAGACAATGAAAGAAAAAGATGAGAAATATACCTATAAGGTCAGCATAAGTGGTTTGAGGTGAGATTCTGCAAGTAACAACAATTGCATTTGGTACCTGTATGCTCTAATAACCCTTAAACTGTTAACGTCTCCTACTGGGATTAAATAGTTCTGTTCCTTCTTTTTTTCCACCCAGTACGAATGATTAAAACAAAAGTATTTCTTTATTATTTATCCTCATTTAATATTGGTCCATTCCAGCACAATCCTTTATTTCCCAAACCAATAATAGCTTTATTAATGTACCTCAATTCAGTATGTGTTCATGTTTAGCAGCACTCTTTGAGATACGCAAATAGTAGCTCATAAGCTTAGCAAGTGACTGAACAAGGAAACTGCAGAAAAGTTTATGGTTGGAAAGAGAATCCCAATGAAATTGTTTTATCCCACTTCATAGGAACCTGAGCTTTAAGAGAAATTGCTCAAATCACTAGGTCTAGTTCACTTTTATGAAAGGCAACAGCCTCAAGCAATTCCTCTGCCTTCAATGTAATCAGTAACTTTCTCCATTGTTGCTACCAAAAGGCTATTTTTTGATTTTCAGATAAGGCACCCTCTTAGCATCTAGCCTAACTTTGTTCATGATCAGGTCAGATAGATACACTGATTTGTATGCAAGCTCTGCCATTTAGCTTTCCACCACTCAGAAAGGAAGGTAAGGGAAACACAGAAGAAAGTACAAACAGATCTGAAACCCAAAACCAATACTACTCAAAACCTATTTAGCTGGCCCAAACCTTCATCTGAAAGTCCAACAGAAGATGAATACTTTCTTACACCAATCTTCTCTTGAAGCCTACACAATACTAGACAACTTCAAAATACAGAAGAATAATTTTATATCTGTGGCTGTGACAAAATAATGAGAAATACTTTTCCTGTGGTATTTCTGCTTTGTGACAAATGAAGTCTCACTAATTTGAAGCTGGGCATCCAAATTCAAGGTTTTTTTTAAAATCTAAAATACGTCTCTGAGTCTTTCCAAGTTTATAAATCAGTAGATCATGTTTTGCATGCACTAGAATACTGAATAATGTCTCAGCTAACCAAACTCTCAAATTAACAGTTTCTGCTCTTAGAATGCTTTACGTCCACTAAGAGGCAAATCTCTCAAAACTCAGAGTCTCAATCCTGGGTTATTCTTCAGGGACAGAAGGAAAGAATTGTATTAAGGCTGGGTTATAGCAGCCTTACTACTTTAGCTTCATGACTGGAATAGCTTTTTCACCAATGTGTAGCATCTACTTGGAAGTCACCCTCTTGGGTATGCATCTGTACATCCTAAAAGTCACTACACAGAATCATGTAAACATCCTTCACAGAAATTGATTCCAAAGGAAGTAAGTTGTAGGATGTGTAGGAATCCATCTCTGTCCCTGCCTGGCACAACAGAACATAGAAAGGATCTGTTCCTCCTTGTATGAATAAAGAGGCAAGATTTTTGCTTAAGATAGTATTTATTGAACATTTTTTATCCTATTGTAAAAACGTTAAGAATAACAATAAAGTTTCTGTCTTGGATAGCGAATCTTTATTTGCTGTGTCAGCTACTGTTTATTCCTGATTGCTAGACAAAGTAACTTGTTTTCTATCATCCTAATTAGGTTTTATATATCCCACTAAAAGATTTGTGTTAAGAATTATGAATAAGTGATAAGTAGGCTTAAAAGCTTATGAGCAAAATCATACCTGAGTTTATCATCATGGAATAATTATAAATTGCTAATGATATTGTCACATGAAAGGGGACCAGCGTGGCTGTTACGCATTTTCTCAGTAGGGAAATACTTTTTGCTTGCACAGTATCTTTAGGTGTGTGCTGTTTTTTCACAGGAGCATGAAAAATGTTGAAATATCACAAGAAGAGATATTTTAGCTATGTTTCCCAAGTTTACAGTCTCAAACAGTTTGAGAATTAGAAGTCAGTATTTGCTCTAAGACTGTGTAAGTGTTTGTATATATAGATATGCAGGGGAGAAGCAAAAAGTATGTGCTCCTTTGGAAGGGACAGAGTAGATATAACTCCTGGTCTGGTGGACAGGCTATGTTTCTTTTAACCTCAAGAAATAGATAGTTAATTTTTACTCAATAATTTACTATTAAATAGCCACAGCTAATTTCTGTTGATGAATGTCACTTTTTAAAAAATTCAAATAGAAATTTGTTAAATAAGAAACTATTCAGTCAAATTTAGACATAAAGAGTTGTTCTAGACAAGCATTTGCTTTGCATGACCTTCTTTCATCTAAAACAGAAGAATATAACATTTTAAAGACTTTTTTTTCACCTTGTCTCTCTGCTGTCCTTTTCCCTAAGATAACATATGTTGTTATTTCCATTATGATCAACAATAGGTTGTTTTCTGTAGAAAATAATTTCTCAAGTCAGTTTTCATTGTGCTAATAAAAGAATTTTTGATATCACATCTTTAAATGCTTGTGCATTTTCTATCTAGTTGCACAAAGTGCTCTAGATAATGTTCGGCAAAATATGTGCTCATAAACCATACTGTTCTATAAACATAAGCACACATTCAACTAGTGAAAAGATCTGAAATAAAAAAAAAAAAAACCCACAGTAGAATTTGACCAGTAGAATTATGGAAACTACTTCATCTGTTTGGAAAACAATTCAGTTTTTTCTTACAACCCTATATAACTGCAAATAGCTCTATAAAAATGAGATGATACACAGAAAACTGAAAAATAACGTATCCTACACAACTACAAAGACAACTGTTAGAAGACAGACATTTGGCTGTTGTTGTGCTAGCTGCAGATTTTGTAACTTAGTTCAACCTTATGGAATGACATTTAATGCAAATATTAGTTCAGAAACCTTTCTGTCAAACAAGGCATATTGCAATCTTTGACAAAATATGTAAATGTTGCTTACATATCCTCAAGTTGACCTGTAATAGCATCAAAGTAAAGATGTCATAAATAAAGCTTTATGTAGCCAATTCATAAACACTTTTATCAAGATAAAAATCTTGTACTAGGTGTCTGTAAAAAATGGTAGTGATGGGTAAAACACACAGAATATTAAAGTCTATCATTAATTCAATTACATTAAAGTCCTTTTAAAAAAAAAATTAAAATGTTTTCAAAGGAAACATTAAACAAGAAAAAATATTTGAAGATGTTCTACCATAACAGCTATGAATTATGTCTAATCTCTTAGTTTCTAATACTTTGAAGGCAATATTCTGCCCTTTTAAATTTTCCTCTGAAGCTGGTCTGGTATCAGCCATCATCTTCGATCTCTGCTCTGATACTTTTGCACAGTAGTACTGCAGGTGTTAGTTTCCATAGTATTACCTATCAGAGACAACTACCAGTGTGAGTCTAATGTCTTGAATCTAAATTAGTGTCTCCTTAATGCCTCAGTCTTGAACACCTGTAGTAGTCAGGTGTGCAATAGTTTTAGTGTAGTTCCATATGCAAAAATAACAATTACTTGGCCTGAGTAGAGACAACAAAAGGAGAGGCTGAAGGCCTGAGGTGACACCATGTGAACATAGATGAAAGAAGCAAGAGGATATCAAAGGTAGGAGATTTAGAATAGAACAGAAGGTTCTAATGAAGACAAAATCTCATCTCTATAATGTGCACATGAAAGGGAAATGCTAATAGAGCCACCCAGAGCAGCAGGTTGCAGCCACTGAACATGACCAGAAGCAGATGTCATAGGGAGAGGACATCATGCATCACCATCTCACAACAACTTTTAGTTAAGAGTATGTCACATCCCATAGATAAGTTACTGCACCAGTATTATGAGAAACTCTCCGTATCTTCCAGCACTCTGAGGCTGTCAACCTAACTGGCAGTCACTTTTGCTTAAGCTAGCAGCAAGGCAACTCAAAAAACATTTCTGACAAAGTATACCTAAATCAACCTAGGAAAATAAAGAGACCTGTAAGAGATGACAAAAATAAAACTATGTCAAAAAGAGTTCTAAAATAAAAACTTAGATGACATTCAGCTCACAAAGAGACATATACCTTTATGTTAGCTAAGTACCTAAGTTGCCATTAAAACTGATGGGGATCTGGTTGGTAGTAATCATTGAACTTCAAAGAGTGGTCACATCATGCTAAAATAGAAATCTAGAGTTTTATTGGGTTGCCCACACACATAGCATTTCAAAATGTGTAAGACATCATTCCTTGTCACCGGTTGCTACCCTTGAAGGGCATATACTTTCCATACATCTTGTTAGACATCTGTCAGTACTTTGGGAAATTCTTAAGACACTCTACTGCATCACAAACTCCTTTATACGTGCAATTCAGTTGTGTTGAGTGGCTGGGCAGCAAAAGAGCAATACAGTACATCTACTATAATTGGAATTGCAATTTAGATACCTGACACACCTTGAGTGCACCTAGATATACATGACATCTGATTTGAGTCTTACCTTGGAGCACAATCCTGCTATAAATATTTCAAGTCTTAGATAAGTCTGATGAAATTTGGACTTACTTTACTTAAAGATTCATTATGTACATTAAGATGGTTTTATTTATCTCTCCTCTTCCCTCTACTTTATTTTTCACTCAGTTACCTAAAAATGCAGGACAGAAATATTAAGGGCTTTCCTCCATCAAAGAAGCATTTACAAAAATATAAAGTTGGAGAAAAGAATCTTTGTTCTCTCCAATTCACCTACATATTCCCTCTTGGTCTAGCTGAAGAGGAAAAGCTGCTGATTTGTTTCCCCCCCTATGCTTGGTGAACACCATGCAGTCTCAGTCAATAACTACCCATCATTTTTTCTTGAGGACAACTTCTGTGATTATTGGTGACACAACCTTTGCTTCTATTCTGGATAGCTGGAATTCTCCAGAGATCAAAAAAGCATATTTTTTAATTTTCATTTCTTCAATCTCTTCTTGTGTGAAGTACGTGAGGTCATCTGGCTTTTGAGCATAAACCAAGTGTGATCCTTCCACACTCAGGAATGCTTTATGCATTTTGCGAGTTAACAGTCTCTTTACCACTTATTTGTATATTAACTTCGTTTATCCTACCACTAAACAGCAACTCAGGCACATCTTGTGATAGTTAGGCATCTTGTGAAAGCTACATTATCATTCTACTTGGAAGGCATATTCTGTTGAAAAGTTTGAGAACAAAATAAATCACAGAATGAAAATGAAGCTGTGCAGTGAATTGCTTCAAATCTTCCTTAATATAAAGCACAAGATATAAACTGAGATTTCAAATAAAATTTACAAATATCTTATGTAAATATTGTTTTTCTTTGTCTAATGTATACCATATTGAAAATGTAAACACTGTAACTAGGAAAGTAAAATACAGTCCAAAGTGACTATTGATAAGTATGTGCTGAAAAGCCACTTCAAGTTCAGCACGTTTCCTACAATTGGAGAGGGAGAGCAAGGAAGCACACACATGCCTGCAGTCTTAACCACACACGGAAATTTTGTTCCAGGATGTCTAGACAATTCAAATGATCAGCGAAGGTGTACTGCACTAAAGGTAAAATAGGACTAGATACTGTGAAATATAACTTATTTTCAGATCACTTTTCCTGTTGCAAGACTTGACCTAACAGTAAAACCACTTGATATTTCTAAGAATGCCCTGTACTGCAGCATTATTTCTCTACTTTTAGATGTGTGAGAAAAAAGTAATAATTACACTCAAGTAAGAGTAATTTGTTAGCTAGTTCTTGGAATGCAAAGCAGGGTTAGTGCTTTCACATTCTCAGTTCACCCAGGCAGAGGTGTATCGAATATGTAACACATAGGGAAAGGTCTGGGCTAATAATGCCAGTATCACTCATGGTCCCAGGACACTTTAGATTTGGTAAAATTCTTCTTACTTAGTTCTCCCAGCAGGGAGAAAATACAAGAGAAGGGCTCTTTAACAAGGTTGTCCTTTATAAATATAGTATCAGGAATTCCTCTTGCCCTTTTAGGAACAGTTTGCCTTCGGTCAGAAAAGCTGTTTCCATACCCCAGCTACACATTTGCAAAAGGAATCACCAGTTCATATTATGAATGAAGATATAAATACCTGCCCTCATCTGCTGCTCAGAGACTCACTTCAAACTGTCAGTACTGAAAACTTATTTCTCCTGACTTGATATTTATTTGGATGTCTACTCTGGGACATGTTTCTCAGAAACCAGTCTTTGGAGACCCAAGAGCTAAGGGAAGTTCTGGAGATGTTGAACTGTTTTGTGAAACAGAAAAACAAGTGCTGACTGTGCTCTACCTCCAAGGACCTTAGATGACATTAATCATGTTCTGCTGTCCATCTTCCAGAGCTATAATCAGTTATGGGTCCGATACAGGCTCTTCTCTGACTGTTGATCCAAACAATCTTTGAGATTTATTTCACATTCAAGACACTAGGTCTGGGAATACCTAGGGAAAACATTTTGTTTCTTAGAGATAAAATTACGATAAAGTATGAGAAACTTCTGCAAATTATCTGTACTTTATTGTATGTACAAATATTGCAATTGGTTATGGACAGAAATGTATCCTAAATCCCCACATAAAGTTGGAAAAAAATTATTATTTACTCCAACATATCTTTAAAATTACAACCCATTCTAAAGTTTTGTAATTATTTTGTAAATTAGACTAGTATAAATAAATGGGATTTCTTTTTTTTTCAGTTTAACAAATGGGCACATTATTTTCAAATCATCATACAATCTGGTAAGGCTAGAGTTCAAAAACAAAGGAGATAAATCAGAGTCCTAGCTACCAACAAACAAACTGTGGAATGAAACAGGTGAATCAAGGGCAGGTATTTCCAATTAAATTGATAAAGTACAATGATTATAATTACGCTGATTTCAAATTTGGCTGGAGAAAGCTTCATAGAATCAGAAAGTACAATGTGAAAATCCAGGCTATATATTTTGTCTCTTTCACTGTCAATAAAAGGATAATTTTCTTCGTTAACAGTTGGACAATATATGTAGAAGTTGAATTCAAGTCACCTGTATGCATGACCACTGTTAGCATTATGTCCAGCTACTAAACCAATCTACTTATACTACAGTATTTCAGCCATTTTTCTGAAAAGTATGGAATAATTGTATATTGTGCCAGAAAGGAGAGATAAAAAATTAATCATGTCAATTTATTATTTTTAAAAGTCTAGATGATAACGATGAACTTTTCATATTATTATATAGGTGAAAATGAAAATTGTCACTTACATGGAACTCCATTCTAGGTACATCTGAGAGTCTGTTTCTGTTCAGGTACTAACCAAGAAAAAAAAATTTTCACAACCTACTGTATGCAATTAAGGCAACTATATAGGTATATTCCATCTTCCAAAAGTTCAGGAGCATATTAGAATTATGAGTACTCTTTATAGGCTTTTTTTTTCTGTTGGGATTTTGGTGTTTGTTTGTTTGGGGGGCTTTTGTTGTTGCTGTTTGTTTGTTTTTTTTCCCAGAACTTGTTTTAAAGTCCTTTAGACATTCTACTTTGTTTCACATCCTGTTGTCTCAGAGAATGGTTAATGCTGATTGCTTCAAAGGAAGATGTAAATGCTTTGTTATTCGATTAGTTGTGCATAAGGAGACATTTTTTCCTCTTTTCAGTAGGAGATCACATTAGGCATTGAAGCATAAAATGTGCTTGTTCTTGTAATTATATATTAGTTAGAATAACTGCCAAGGTTATTTCTATTTATGTGTCTGTAAATTTTTATAAATCTAATTATAGCTGCAAAAGAGTGATATAAACAATATTCTTTGGTCTTTAGAGTACACTCTAAAGTTTTGTGCAATATTTCAAATTAAAAGATTTTGGTAAATCTCATTTCCCGACTCTTCTCTTCCTTTGCCTTTTTTTTATTTTAATTTTAGCGATGTTGCTGAATTCCACAATTTTTTTTTTTTTTTTTTTTTTTTTTTTTTTGGTGAACTGGACACTTGTGCTAAAATGATTCAAAAACCAATCTGGATAAAAAAACCAACCAAACCAACCAAAAAAAACAAGCACCAAACAAAAAAAAACCATGGCAAGGCTGTATTCTTTAATGTTTACTCATAAAAGACCAGGGATGCGCATGAGTAATGAGTTAAGAAACTCTGCTAGTGATATGAAGTTATTCAGGGTGATATGACCAGAATAACTATGAATAATAGGAAAAGTATTTTGTGAAAATGAAGTTGCTTAAAGTGACAGAACCCAGTGCTTGTTACACACTGGGTAGCGTTCCTGACATCAGCCGCTGTTGCAGGGCATTGGACTTTCCTATAAACCCTGTAACATAGCTGTTAGCCCCAAGCAGGTGTGTCAGGTGTCTTACACAACTGCAATGGAGCTAAACAGCCACAGTTAAGCAAATGACTTGCATCCTGAGTGACTCACAATGAAATGCAATGTTAATTGAGTTACACAGAACAACAAAATCCATCTTCACATATGGGCGATCAGCTCCAATCACTACCACTACTAAAGAGTAACACAGGAGAGTACTGAAGATAGCTCCGGGAGCACATAAGGCCAATACTCAAAAAGGGCAAAGCAAATAAGGCTTTAGGATTCAGCAGTATCATTCCACTGTTCACTCATTTCCTAAATACTCTACACCACTTCAGGAGGGAAGGTAAGGAAAGGAGAGAGAGGAAGTTGTTGTTAAATCCATGATGTCTTTTTTGTGAAAAAAAGGGAGTATAAAATATGACTCATGGCAGTGGTCTCACATTTTGTGGGCGTGGTCAGACAATAATTTGCAAACATTCTTGAGGGGATTGTATAACTCCCTTTGAAATTATGGTTGCTGCATGAAGAAGAAGAGGGTGTGAATGACTCCTGGAAAGTCCATGACTTTGAAAACTATTAACTCCCTTCTATTGGGAAAAGCATATAGAAAAGTGCGGTCATTGCATTATCGAAATGTAATGGAGAGAAAGAGTGGTTAAGTGTGGGAAAAATATGCTACCTGGCCTATGCAATTCTGCCAGTTTGCCAGGTCCATAGGAAGGTCTAAGTTACTTCAGAGGAAACTGTGGTGGGTTGACCCTGGCTGGATGCCAGGTGCCCACCAGAGCCACTCTATTACTCCCCCTCTTCAGCTGGACAGGGGAGAGAAAATATAACAAAGGGCTCATGGGTTGAGATAAGGACAGGGAGAGATCATTCACCAATTACCACCATGGGCAAAACAGACTCGACTTGGGGAACTTGGTTTAATTTAGTACCAATTAAATCAGAGTAGGGTAATTAGAAATAAAAACAAATCTTAAAAACACCTTCCCCCCACCCCTTCCTTCTTCCTGGGCTCAACTTTACTCCCGAATTCTCTACCTCCTCCCTGACAGTAGCATAGGGCGACAGGTAACGGGGGTTGTGGTCAGTTCATCCCACACTGTCTCCGCCGCTCCTTCCTCCTCAGG
>NW_009600765.1:44183-63786 GCF_000690535.1 Cariama cristata
CTTCTCCAGCGGTGTTCCCTTCCAAGGGGTGCAGCACTTCAGACACAGACTTCTCCAGCCTGGGTCCCCCGCGGGGTCACAAGCCCGGCCAGCAAACCTGCTCCAGCCTGGGCTCCTCTCTCCATGGGGCCACAGGCCCTGCCAGGAGCCTGCTCCAGTGTGGGCTTCCCACCGGGTCATAACCTCCTTCGAGCAGCCCTCTGCTCTGGTGTGGGGTCCTCCCTGTGCTGCAGGTGGAGATCTGCTCCAGCGTGGGCCTCCATGGGCTGTCAGGGGACAGCCGGCCTCTACCATGGGCTGCACCAGGGGCTGGAGGGGAATCTCTGCTCCGGGCCTGCAGCACCTCCTCCTTCTGCTGCACTGACCTGGGGGCTGCAGGGCTGTTTCTCTCACATAGTCTCACTCCTCTCTTCCAGTTGCTGTTGTGTAGCAGTTTTTCCCCCTTCTTAAATATGTTATCCCTGAGTTGCTACCACCATTGCTGATGGGCTCAGCCTTGGCCAGCAGCAGGTCTGTCTTGGAGCCAGTTGGCATTGGTTTTATCGGACATAGGGGAGGTTTCTAGCAGATTCTCACAGAAGCCACCCCTGTAGCCCCCGCCGCTACCAAAACCTTGTCATGCAAACCCAATACAGAAACAAGGCTGGAATCACAACTTTTCAAGGTGGTTCAGTGTGGTTAAGGGCTGTTCCTGGGCTGATGTGGATACGGGCAACCTCTTATATGGATCAGAGTCTAACTTGAGAATCTGGCCACACTGCAGAGACACAGCAACAGGCACAAGTAGCAATGTTAGAATAAAACCATCTTTGTATGTTCGTACATGCAGTACCATTGTAGGACATGAGCAAAACCCGATATTCCTCCATACATCACTATTCATACACTTAAGAGTTGATAAGTGGCAGCCTAAAATAATGATTATTGTTTCTCAGGTGCAGTATTTTATGTAGCTCTCAGTGGCTTTCCACTTCAGCATTGTTGTTGCTAAGCAGCATCATGAGGACACTCTATAGTATGCTGTCAGTCTACAGACAATGACAATGCTAACTTTCAAAATTATTTTTCTAGTTGTCCAGTGCTTGCTTTCAGGCTTTAAGTATTACTGCATGTTTGGCTGGAATAAAAAGAACCCCCCAATGTGCATTTTTTTTAATGTTTAGAACTTCAGAGAGTTTGCATGGAGGCAGGGAACAATTCTTCTGAACAGTGAGAATCTCTGTCACAGGTAGGAACATTTAATAACTCTATTCTATTTAGTCCTTACAGTATATCCATTGCCATAGCACTCCATGTGCAGAAATAACAAGCACAGACCACCTTAGTATACTTGTTACACCGTGATACTACTCATAAGATTCAGAACAGTCTCCTCTGATGTGTGCATTACAATGAATTTTGATTTAAAAAAAAAATAAATTAAAAAGGAATTGTATCAGATTTTTTTTTTAATGTGGTTTGTTCAATTTGCAGGATACTGATTGTAGATTGGTATGTCATAAAAATTAAAAAATAAGCTCTTCAAATTGTGAGAAAAACATTGAGTAACTGAACTTAATTTGGGTGAAGAGAAGGGAAGGAAAACATTATCATAGTCACTATTCACTGTGCTATTCTGAGTATCCAAAATGAAGGAAACATTCCTTGCAAGTCCTAAGAAAAGGAAACACATGTCCAAATATAGTAGAAGCAGCATATTAATCAGCTAGAAAAATATGCATCAGTATCAATTCTGCATTGTCATGTTATGAGAATAGACCTCAAAAGCTAGGAATCTCTCTGTTAGAGAGAAAATATTTCAACTTTCTTAGCAAATATTCTCTCTAGCTGGAGACAAGAAAGGAGCAGATCTCTGCTGCATAATGTTCTTCAGCCCCAGAAATTTAAAAAAAATTTGATCAGTAGATATAAGTGTTTCACTTTTGGTTAGACTCTCCTTTGTCTCTGCATACAAGTAGAGAAGTCTAGGAGACCAGATTTTTGCAGCTGATCATCACATTCACTCTAGCTGGCTCTAGTTTATAAATTCACGTCACAGAGCACTTTTCATAGCCTCCAGCATGCATTTTACCACTCTTCAAAACATTTCTGTAGGTAGGAGTAGATTTCATATGCAGGTTTCTAAGCCTACATTTCAAGCAATGATTCAAACAATATCACTGCTAAATAGCAGCTGTAAGCTGGAACACTCAGTGGCTAATACAAACTCTTATTCAGGACAAGTGAAAATTGTTGATATAGAAAAGATGATTCACTATAAAGATGAATTTAGACCATTATCTCAAAGTGTTGTGAATGTACAAAGTTCACAAAGTACATCTTAGATGAGCTACACCAAGAAATCAGTCTCTAGGGGCTTTTTCCTCAGATTTTAGTAGCTTTTTTATTATATACATCATAAAAGTGTTTTGGAACATCCTTTACTATCAAGACCAAAGCTTTTAAAGTTTCTAACATTGCCACAGGGACTTGTATCTACCATTAAGAGGACAGAGTCTGAAAACATCAAAAATAAAGAATCAGAAATTTCAGCTAGTGTTCCTCTTGGGATAATATTCATGAACTTTAAAATACCAGTCTCATTTGCAATAAATTTCTGTGACAGTTTTGACAGAAGTAGGAAGCCAATACTATGTACTGTAACTGCCAACTTATCAGAGATCTATCTGGGAAACATTGCCCGTATCTTTCCTGCTTATCTTGTGCACAAAATACAGTGTAATTTCTTGGGTTTGATGTAGTCTCATCAGTGTTATTTCCCAGTGTCTGAGCAGTGCTTAATGGAATCCTAAAGGGGAAGGCTACTCATTAGCAGCAGTAACAAAGCAAAGCAGCTCACGTAAATTAATGATCCATTTTCCTGGTAGTCCTTGACATTGGGAAATATTAACTTTGTTTTATGGATCAGAAAGCCAGAGAAGTGAGATAAAATGACTTGCTGCAGCTATGCAGGAAATTTGTAGTAGGCCCAGGAACAAAATGCATCTCCTCAATTCCACTTTGGGGGTTTACATTTCAGTAGCTCTGGTGATAGATGTGGAAGCAGGAAAGTGATTTATCCTGTTGTCTCAGAAAGAGTTTCTCCTTCATCATTTGCGTCCAAGCAAATATTAGCAATGAACAACATCCTTGCTTTCTGGATTAGTTCTTACCTTGGGGATATTGGGATCTATCCCCCATCAGAACTTAATTATTTTTGGTAAAATTTTTCTGAGTCTTATTTCCCTTGTGCAGTAAGTGAGGATGGTGCAAATAACTGCACCAATGCTGGCACCACACCACACAAGAAGAAAACAGATATGGTGCCCAAACAAATGAATTCCCACTAGCCAAAAAGCATTAAAACCTGCTGGCCTTATTGCAATCTATCCCTATTGGCTCTGTCTGAGTCTTAGTTCTTTATTTTATAATAACTGTATTTTACAACTATTGAGAAATAAAGCCTACTGAATTAAGCAGAACACAAGGCTGGACAGTAAGTGTTGCAGATTCACAAGTGTTGACTCAGTACCCAAACAATTGTTTCAGAAAATAATTCTATTAGAATTTCAAAGAGCTACTGAAAAGCATGTTAGTTTCAACATGTCTTTAGCAAACTCCGTATTCTATTTCTTTTTTGAAGGAGAGACAAAGAAATGAAAGCAATGCTGATATTCATTCTTTACAGACTTACATAGGCTGTTTGTCCGTAGCAATAACATACCTGTTGGAGGCAGCATTGTGGTTTCTGCTGGTAAAAATTCCTGGGATGGTAAACACTCTCTAGAAAACGTGAGGTCATCAAGTGCTATGCCATCTTTAGGACTTTTTCCAGCTATCCCTTCAAAGACAACTTGGAAATCTTCATCTCCATCTCCAGTGAGGATGAGTGACTTGCGCTGCCAGAAATTTCCCTGGTTTCCAGTAAGGTTAAGGAGAATTTTTTCATGTTTTGCCATAGTCCTCTGGTAGATAATCAATGATCCAATATGAGCTCCGTACATATGGTAATAGAAAAATATCTGTAAGAAAGAACATCAACACCAACAATACCAACAATTGCAACACAATAGGTGAGTTCAGACACATTCTGCGGTTGTATTTACCCTAATTATTAAATTAAGTATCATTAGTAGCATTCAGAATAGCCCGTAATTTTACTGATTCAAAAACATTTTAATTAGAATGCACACAAAAAGACCTACTAGTGAAAATATTTGAACTATTCCATAAACCAAACTTTGAAGCCAACACTACAATACTGTGACAGCTGATCTTGCATCCCTTTTAATAACTCAGCTGATCTTGCATCTCTTTTTAAAACTCTTGCATGTAAATTTAAAAGAATGAAAATACTTGATAAGCAAATAGAGGAATGGAGCAGTGCCATTTACAATATGGGAAGTAACATCAGTTTACTTAACACTTTTCTGGTTATAAATGTGTTTGTGCTACATTATAGAATGCACAATTAGAAAATAATCTTCTCTAATCTAATATGGGAGTAAAACTTCTACATGGATTGCAGAAATGCAAAACATTACCTAAATTAAAACATGAGTTCCTTTGATTAGAAAATAGTGTGGGTTTTGGTTTTGGGGTTTTTTTTTTTAGTAAAAATGGGGAAAACAAATTATGAAGTACAAAAGTAAGATCAAGTACATACAGAACATTAAAAAAATCACTGTGAAGAGTTGTCACCATTAACTGCTCTCTCAGTTATTTTCAATTCAAGAGCAGCAAAGGAATACTTGTATTTTATCAAATTAATACTTAATCCGGTTCAATGTCTCGTTTCTGACAAAGATCAGAATATTTCCAAAAAAGACGTAGGACCCTGAAAGAAGGCAATGCATGCTATAATATGCAAGAATATATCTATAGCTCAAATGTTTTCCTAGTCTAATGCATAGCACAAGCCCTAAAGAATGAAAACACTATCTTACTTATTATAGCTATAAAAACATAATAGTGAATATTATGATACCCATGTAAATGTAAAGTCATGTCCCTTTGTGTTACCTGATGCTATAGAATTTCATAGGCTTCTGCTGTCTGTTGCACTGAATAAATATACTATTTTTTTTAAAAGACCACATTTCTATTTAATTTATTTTCTATAATTGTGGATTAGTGAAGCCACGAGGGGGTTTGTGTTATAATTCTTTTGAAAGCTTTATTGTGTTGACTTTCAGAATGTCTCCTGTGCAATGAAGTAGTCAAATACAATTTTTGTAAGTCAGTTTTCTTGTATGAAAATATTTTTATTCACCTGCCCATTTCCTGTCCTGCAACTACTCTGTTTCTCTTAAAATCTTTCTTTAAATGAGGTTTGTCTATTCAATATATTTGTATATCTTTAAACTATGTAATGATTTTCACATTTTTAAGATTATTCTCTATTTCTTTTTACTACTGCTGAATTTTGTTTGATTTTCTGACTGTCATTAAATTCTGATATTTTCATAGAGCTCCCCACCATGCTGCTTCTGACTGGCTGCAGTGCTTTTCAAAACTGCCAGACTGATCACTGAATTCATATCCTCGCTCACCCCCGGCCCCCAACATAATTTTCTGGACTTCACATTTATTTGCAATACCCTTATCTCAATTACACTGAATAATTTTATATATTGGAATCAACATACTGTCTTCTGTTCTATTACACCATTTCTAGATACCTCATATTGTAGGGACATCATCTTGATAACAGCTGTGCACAAATTTAATTTTAAGCATGTATCTAAGTCCTTTCAGGGCTGGAACCCCACATTTCTCAGGTTTGAATTATAATGCATGTGAAATATTCATTCCCATACTTAATTTGTTTTACATCAGAATGTAGGCTAGCTCTGTAGTCTTAGCTCTCCCAGGTTCTCTGGATGTTGTCATTCATCAGTTGGCTACTTAATATTTTCAGGTCTATTCTAAAGAATTTATCATAGATTTTTCAAAAACTAAAAGAGTTATAACAACTGGTTCTGTTTGTAACTATTTTTCTGATACTGAAATAAATTTGGAAAGGTTAAAATGTAGAAATATACAGAAAATACAATACTTGCAAAAGCAAACAAACAGCCCCCTCACTTTTCTGCCATGCTTACCATAAAGGAATTGCTGATATTAATGACATCTTTCATATTTTTTATTAAAATTCTTTGACTTCATTCTTAAATTCCCTTAGAATCACAATGCATGCCATATACTTTTAGTTACTTATTACAACTAAGCGAAAGTTTCAGAACTGATCAGAACCTTCAAAGAGCACTATAAAATGTCATAAATATGA
Source organism: Cariama cristata (assembly GCF_000690535.1). NCBI lineage: Eukaryota > Metazoa > Chordata > Aves > Cariamiformes > Cariamidae > Cariama > Cariama cristata. The sequence continues at coordinate 50,452 of NW_009600765.1, forward strand.
CTGACTATTTCAGGCCATATCATGGATGTAGAAGTTCTGTCTGTGGAAGATGCATAGACCTGCTGGATTTTTTTAATAATTATCAGTGTAATGGAAGTAATAGTTTCCAATAGTTATGTTTCAGGCATTTCATTGCATTTAATGTGTGATTCATTGTAAATATTCAGATGTGAATCTGTCATTCTCTATTACTCTGCATTCTTTGCACATATGTTTTCCTCTTCATAAATAGAACTTAAATAGCAGAGAAGTTATTTTTAAAGCATAAAACCAGATAAGGTTGAGAAAGATGTTTTCAAATATGATGCTAGAGAAAGAAGAAAACATGTCCAAGCTCATGTAAGCAGAAATTTTTTTAATATATGTATTCTACACAATATAGAAAAGTAACTTAGAAAACACGAAATCAGGGTTCAAATTTTGAAGATATTTTATAATGGCTAGGTTAAGTTTTGTTTGGATCACAAAATCAAGCAATTTATGTTTAATATTTCCTGACTTTCTTACTTATAAAGAGTTTTGGGAGCGTTCAAACAGTCAGAAGAATTTCAGTCGAATGAACTGCTTAGAAATCAAGCATAAGCAGAACTCTTTCCAAGTTTCAGACAAACTCTTTACAGGTTTTTATTTTCTTCTTGAGTAGTGAGTATGAGATAAATGGTACTAGAAGCAAATGACTGTACATTTTGAAAAGAGATGTCATCTGCCTATACAATAAAACTGTTTAGGACTATTTCAGTCTAAGACAACCTTCATTCGATAAATATAGTGCAGTGATCACACAATCAGTTCAATTCAAAGGCTTTTCAAAAAATGACTCCTTTTCACCACGACTATCATCTTGAGAGAACTAGTTATTAGATAGCTGTATCAAGGTGAAATGAGACCACTGAGGACAAAAATCTAATGTAAAATGGTTACATATCCTATTTTACAGGCAGAAAGTCAATAAAATTTTACATCTTCCATAAACATAAAAACACTGATATCATCTCTCAGGCAAGTTACTAGACCAGTATCTCCAACAAATGTGTGGAGTGAGAATTCCAACTGTGGCATCAGCAGTGGAGATGCTCCAAATGCTGGAGAGTAAAATGGCTATTTTATGGTCAGATCATTAGAGAGCTCTTGAGCTTATTTAACTGGGTAAAGTTAGCCAACAAACATTCCTGTTGCCATGTTAGACAGATCTTCATGTGTTAATAGCAGAATAATTAGCAAAATAATAGCCTGAATCTTGTTTTTACTCACAGTAGTTCCAAAATTCTTTACCCTAGATTCTAGGTTGGCATACAACAGACTACCCTGCATTTGTTCACACTTCCTTTCAACTCTAATAACTCCCAGAACGGAGTTTAGGTTTAGGGACTGTTTGATCTGTTAGGATAAAGTTCTGGGTTTTAATTAACTATTTGAGAGATTAACTACTTCATCTCAAATCAAATGTTGAAATAACTTTATACACCATACCCTAATACCTGTTTTTTCTCTTCACTAGGTCTTTTTTTTTTCCCCCAGATCACTTCCTCATTTCTGGAAATCCATTCCCAAATCTAACCTGAAAATGTTAAGCTTTCCTACCTTTCTAATTTTCTAAAGTTTTTATAAATTTTCCTTTACTAACTTTGTAAAGGCTAAAAGTACCACTTCCTCTGCCACGGCAGCTCCATTTATGTACGATATTCATCTCCATGTAAATACTATATATTACTGGCAACTATTAATGTTTAAATTTCCATTTTGTGTTTCACACTGATATTAGAATGAGATACCACTAATTTTTGCCCTGACGCTTCAAGACTACGAAAAATTGGAAAAATACCATTTCAAAATAATGTGCAGTTCAACTTTCTGGGAAATTCACTTTTTCAGCATGTTGTTCCTGTAGCAGATTCTGATAGGCATGTTCTGAAAGATGTCTTATGAAACTACAACTTACCGTTTTAGCAAACACTACAAAAGATATATCAAAACTAGAAAACTTTTTAGTCCAGGTTTGCAAAGAAATGATCAAGCTCAAATCACTACAGTGTGCTGTAGTGTTTTGGAAAACAGAAGCTTACTTTTCTCCATTCTCTAGAGGAGAGTTGGTAACAAAGCCTTCTATCACACATCCTTCCATTTACAGCTGTACTTTTTGAAAGCCAGTGGTTACTGTATTTGTACACATTTGCTCCATAAAATCACAAACCATTACGTAGTTGTATGCTATGTAGGGCAAGAATCGCATAAGACATATTCTAAATCAGACATTGCATTCACTGTCAAATTTATCTGAAACTCCAAGAGTACTTATTTATTTACAGAAATCCTTCTTCTCCTTCAACAAGATACAGGTTTTCTTGTAATTTCAAAGAAATAAGATCAGGTCCTGACTCTTCTACAACATGCATGGTTTTTGTCAAGAAATCTTTCAGTGTCCATCTTTATTCATAAGGGGAATATTGTCTTGGTGCAATCTAGAAATCAAATTCTTAATTCCTGCTTGTATCACACCCCCACATACCTTGCAGTTTTTATTCCTTCTGCTTAGGACAGGACTAGAAATCCTAGCTTTCTGTCCTGGCAGCTGATGAAATGAACTCTTTATAAAAATATAATGACCAGATGGCTCTTGCAATGTATGATCAGTAGCTGGTCCAGTGCCCATTTTTGTAGTACTGCTAGTTCTGAGGTTCCAGTCAAAATCATCATTTTCATCTTGCTTCCATCCACAAAGATCAAACTCAAAATTGCAACGCCCAATAGATGTACCTGAAAGATATTTGCATACAAGAGAAAAGAGATTTTTTTCAAGAAGTTAATTAGGTACATCTACTACAACCTAGTACTGAAATCCTTAAAAAAAAAAACAACTTCAATATAAACAGTAATATCCATGTATCTTATTAAACAGAATATTTTTAATGTTCTAGGATATAATGATAGGATAGGATAAAACTGCATATATATGAGGTAGGTCTCTGTGCTTTCATTATTATAGTCAACAGAGTCCTTGGTATAAAAGTAACCAAATATAACAATCTATTTTAGATCAATCTGAATAGCTCCTTAGGGTCTTACAGGCAGAGGTCAACTGGTACTCTCCATAGGCCACCCAAGACATCTACAGCAAATTAGCCTCTTTTTTGGAGAAATATGTTAAGGTCAGGTGAAAATTATAGCAAAAGTCTATATTTAGGGAACAGAAACCCATCCAAATGAATGTATTGAGCACCATAAAGACACAGCCTCCATACAAACACGTATAGGTAAAACACAAATGTAAGTGTGCTAACTTTGAGCTGAATCACACCGATAGTTAGTTTACTTTTGAATGTTTCTGAAAGAGTTCACACATGTATTTTCTTAGCCAATATGGAAACTTAGATGATTATCTACATTTCTCCTTAAATTGTATTTAACGCCTAGAAAACAAGAAAGCTGTCATACTTTTGGCTGATTTTTATATGGAACAACATGCATGCTCTTTACAAAATTGCCAATCTTGAATGTCAAAACAGCCAGCATGGTCAGTCAACTGTCCACGTAAATTAAGGTTAAGTCAATTGCATCCCTCCAGAAGTTTAAGTCTTGTATATTTTTACTTCTATGCATCTATAAGTTCATTATAATGATTACCAAGGAAGACTAAACTTGCTGAAACAAGCTGGAATTTCAGCAGAGCCTTCAAGAGACTTTTGACTGCGCTCTGGATGTTCTTACTATTATTGCTGGAAAGGAAGGTGCTTTGAAGATAAATTTGGAAACCGTATGGATCATTTGGTCTGACAATATAAGAAATGACAATAGCTCTCTCATAAAATGTAAACAGAACCTGAGCCTCTTCTGGGGTCTGACAAAGTTCAGCCACTTAAAAGTAGCTTTATGTAATTGGCAGCTAGTCAGAAGCCTCAGTAATGAGGCCAGGGAGCTAAAATCCATGGAGTCTACCCATGGACCAAAACAGTACTGACAGCTACCTCTAAAATTTCAGGGTGAAAACAGATTAAAGATTTCTTCCTTGTATTTTTCTTTGTGGAGGTCATAAGGGTGGAAAAGAAGCTAGAAACTTTTTCTTAAAAATTTGGACTATTTAGTAAAAATAACTTCACTGACTTTTACCTTTGCCTGCAAATATGTTGCCATCTGAAACAACAATTAAAAAAAAACAAACCTGATATGCTAAATGATATTATCACTTATGCAAAACACAGATTGTAGTTTACCTCAACTGAGTATAACTGCCCATAAAATTTGTCACTTTCGTCATATGATCATTTAGTTACTTAATATTTCAGAATCCTAGTTAAAGATTTTCCTTAAATTATTTACAAATTCCATCTCAAGTCAATAAAATTTATGCATGCAACTGACTATTTTATTTTAAAGGCATGTTTTCAAGAATCAAGACTTTAAGGCATGAGCGTTGAACATCCCTGTTAATGCTATATATATTACATGTTACCTAATCTAAATTTAGATGTCCTTGTAGGATCTCTATAGTCAGCAAAGAAAAATACTCATATCTGTAGGACAATTTATCTAATCTAACTCAGACAACTGATTTTAATTTACATGAACTTCAGCCTGGAAGTGAGTCACTCCACTGATGATAAAGAGAACTTAGACATTCTGCTTAGAAGATCAAGTTACAACAGATGACTGTGCACTTGCATATTAAATCTTTGGTAGTAGACACTTCTGTTAAGAACAATGAACTCTTAGTAACGAAGTACAAAAGCAAAGTTAATCCTTTCGTCTGTGGAGCATTGACACAGGGCTGCTGAATTAGTCTACTGGATGAGAGCTTAATAATTTAAGAAAAACACTTAACAGTAGGTACATTACTCGTATTATATTGATCACAAAAGTTCTAAAGCATTTTTGTAATAAACTAAGTAATTAAATGGAGCAAAATTTAAACTATTTTAAGTCATATTACTCCCAACAACTATGCTTAGATGAACAAGAAGTACAGAGGTATAGGAGCAGATACATAGAGTAAAACATCTGATGCTGAGGACCTGATGGCATTTAGGGGGGCGGCAGAGGAAAGAGGACCGAGGTCATATAGACTGATCCTGTGGCTGAATGACCACTAATGGTTACAACACATTTGATGCCCTACTGGAGCTCATCTTTCAATTTATTTTCTAATGAAAGTCTAGTTCGTATGCTTGAGCACACTCTACAATGCAAACCAAAACCCAATAAATAGGAATAACTGAGAGATTTACTTCAGAAGCACACTGATGAGCTAAATCAAACATTAACCAAGCTCAGACAAAATCAAACATCTACCAAGTACAGTTACCTGCACTGGCATTAATTCATATTTCAGACTGGAAAAACACTACTGCCCCCACAGTCTTTTTCATAAAATTTAATTTACTAGATCTCATAAATCAACTTTTCTACCTCAAGGAGGCATGCCCAACTCAATCTAACCAGAATTGCCTCAGAGACCTTCCTCTGATACACTGATAACCTCATGCAGCATAAGGCAAACTCCAACAGTCTCAGAAGAAGGTTGGAGCGCTACCACCCTTACCTTTCCAACACTGTTGTGGTTTATTTTATTCAGATATACTTGTAATAAGAAAATAGCACTAGTGACATTATACTTAAAGAAAAAGAGCCCTCTACAAAGCAAACAAAACCAAAGCACATATCTCTCTATAGTAATTTAACCACTTTATGAGGCATACTTTATATCTCAGCAGCACTGGCTTTGTCTAGACATTGCTAATTAGACTTGGTAAATATCATTGTGTGATATAGTCCTATTAACATTCTGGATTTTCAGGAATATAACAGAGATTAGGGACCGGTTTCTTTCAATATGATGCAGAAAGATTTCACTAACTAAGATATGATGACTCTTCATGCCTATAGCAAACCATATCACTGCCTTATGAAAAAGTTGGGAAAACAGAACTAGCATTTTTCTGTTAGGTATATTTTCAGCAAGTGCTATATTATGTATTTCTATTTAATTAAATATATAAGGCAGAGGCAGCACCAATAAAAGAAACCCCAAATTCTCCAGCACATAGTAGAAATTTAAAGCAGCATACCTATTTCAAAATTGAAAAATTAAAAGGAAAAAAAGGAAAGCAAAAATTAGCCTAATTCCTGACACTGCTAATGAAAATGCTATTGAATAAAGCATTCCCAGACCTGACAAAGAAAGCCATAATTGGTCACCAAGCATTTTACAGCACTATTAGACACTGTTAAATGCGATTAATTTTTTTATCTGAGGCAAAATCCATGGTTGATACAGAAGTTTCACCCCAGTGATGACCCTTGTACTTGTAAGGTTACAAAATACTTTATTGTAAAGCTTCCTCTTGAAATACAGTCAGGAAAGTGTTTTGTTTTGTTTTGTTTTGTTTTTAAGAATTAAGAATTCTTTACTTTTTTTTTTTTTAACTTAAAAATAATGAGTAAGAAAAGCATTTTACAGGAAAGCATTTTCTTTGTGGAACTGTTTCAGTTCATCTCTTCCAATGGGGAATCAGAATGAAATACTTACTTCAGGGGGTTGCAAAACTAAATCCCATCAGCCTGTTTGAACTATCTTGCTCCTAATGCTTCTGTCTTTACTTGGCTGATGGTGTTTCATGGGAAATACAGACAAACCAGAAAACTCGAAGAAGTCATGGGTAAACAGTTTTTAAATACTTCAGAAATTAAAAGCCAAAATATGAGAATCTTTTTCAACAGAGTAATTCTAACTTGATATACTCCTCATTTTTAGTTGCAGAATATATCTACTGGTCTCCATGTAACTTAATGACGTGCTGTTCCTGGTTTGGAATTCACTGAGAAGATTAATAGTATGAAAATAATTTGCAAAACACAGTCCCTTTACCTTAGCTTCATTGGATATCAGCATACCTTTGCTTCATAGAATTGTATTTACTGAGAACTTGATAAACTGTATTCATAATCTCAGTAAAAATGAGGCAACTGTTCATATGGTATGAAACAATGCAAATTTGATTGTGTGAGCATTTCCCACAATTGTACTAGAAAAAAAGAAAGTGTTAATACTATATATTGTGATCCATTTCTCCAGAGGAGAACCTATTTGATATGAAACATCATTCTTTGAATCTGATACTACAGATACTGTTTCTTGATATCTCTTGTAAAACCAAAATTGTACAGTATTCAGATTAAAATGATTTGCTAAGAGACCTGACAATCCTTGAAATATCAAAGGAGCTGAGTCCTTCATATCCCAAAGGTATTACGCTTGAAGTATTTTTTTCAGCCTTAATACATTCTTTTCATATGGAAAGCAGGAGAGTTTTATTCTACTTTTAAAGACAACTGCTTTCTGAGTTATTTTAAGAAATTCATTAACAGCTCTTTTTATTTTCTATCATAAGATTTCAAATTCAATAATAATTTAAAGTCCTTAAATGCCAAGGAATAGAATTAAATTATTACCTTCTTGTTTGCTTTCTTAGCTGATGAGCTGCCAAAAGTATTCAAGTAATAACAATTCAAGACAGGCAGAGTTATTTATGATAATTATATGAAAAAAACTACCATACTTACTGCAAATCGTAGGGCTCTCATCTGAGTTGTCTGCACAATCATTTACAAAATCACATAGATTATCCTTTGGGATGCAGTACTTGTTGGCACACGTGAATTCCTCTGATGTGCAAGGTCTGCCTGGGATGAGCAATGGGGAACAACCTTCAAAGGTAATATCGTCCACTGCCACGTCTCCCATGTAACTGACACCCCGCTTTGCCCTGAAAACCACCTAATAAAATTTACAGAGCTATTATAGCAAGACACTGTTAAAATATATAAAAGCTTATACATGTAACATGAATAGAATAGACAGTATGTCTGTCCTAACAAATCTTGGAATATGAAGTGGTTAGTTCTTACTGTCAAAGCACAGTCCTATGAAAGCTTGTACTACTACTTGTACAGATCTGTCACTATAGTTATTCAACAACCATCTTCCAACATCAGCCAAGAACCAAAAAAAAGGGAAAGAATACAAACAACACAAACGGATACTAGTCCCCACTCATCCTGAATTAATAGCAAGGGTTCCATCTACTTCTGCAAAGTAAGCATAAAAAAGACTGGTCTGAGTCATTCATCTGTTATTCCCATGAATGTAAAAAGAATGTTAAAGTTTCATTAAAAGCCATTCAAGAGAAGAGTACCAGGGAATGTAACACATTTTGAAATATGTTCCTGGCTGTCTCTGTTTGTTGGGGTTTTTTGTTTGTTTGTTTGTTTGTTTTGTTTTGTTTTTGTTTGTTTGTTTGTTTGTTTGGTAAGGATACAACTAAGCATGTCATACCCATGACTAAGTATCTCTGAGAGTCTTAGGAGACAGCTCACTTTTCGAAGTGAACATCATGCTCAAGACTCCTTTTTTCAAAAAACAGTTGTAATACTATTACACACTAAAGGAAGTGGAATAGTTTAACCTGAGTTGGATTCAAGGATAGAAGGGATTCTCTGTCTTAAAAATGGGTATCAGTCTGAGATCAAAGGGGAGTGAAATCTCCAAAAACTTGTGTCCAGTCCAGATAACCAATCAGACAGCTGAAAAGATTACTTTTGCTATTGAGAAGGGGAGGTACAGTATGTGTACGGGACAAAAAGAGAAATGAAGAAGTGAAGAATGCATAATATAAAAGTACCTAGAGTACCTGGAAATTTGAACGAATTCCTAAGAACACTTCTGCTCTGTTCCACTGGGGACCTTGACTGCCACTTTGAGTCCACAGTTTAGAAGTCAGGTTACCGGTTTTACGGAGTATCTAAAAAGGAAATAATTCTAAGCCACAAAAAATCTTTCCATTACCAACTCACTTTAGGTCCCTTAATTGTACAAGAGCATCTTTTACAACTTATCTCTATACCACCATTAAACAGCATAGAATCATAGAATACCTGGAGTTTGAAGGGACCCAAAAGGATCATTGAGTCCAAATCTCTGCTCCTCGTAGGACTACCTAAAACTAAACAATACGACTAAGAGTGTCATCCAGGTGCTTCTTGAACTCTGACAGGCTTGGTGCCGTGACCACTTCCTTGAGGAGCCTGTTCTAGTAATGGACCACCCTCCCAGTGAAGAACATTTTCCTAATGTCCTATCTGATGCAAAAGGGATTTGCCAGTGTGAATGACTATTCTAAGAAAATAATGTTTAAAGATTTTCTGATCTCCTCATAAATATACTCAGTCCAGAGCTTTACCTGGACTAACTTATCCCATTAATTTAGCCAGAATGGCTAGCCACAAATAAAAATTGCTTATTAACGGGTTGTGATCTATTTGTAAAACATGGAAACAGCATTAACAACAAGAGTTATGGAAAAATATATTAGTTCATGCATCCATTAGAGTGCTCCATTCTGGGATAGATTTTCTTGTCCTGGTTCTTATGAAATGTGTTTTCTTTTACAAATCAAAAATTGTTCTTTTCTTCTAAAGACCAAATTTCAACTCTTTGGGCAATGGAAGACTCGTAAACACCCTTACCCCTGTAAATAGTCGTTGAATTGAGGAAAGCTGACACTTTTTGACATGAGCACAAAGTCCTAAATATGCTTTATTTCAACCTCTTGGGTATCCAAATTCAACTAAGCTGACAATAACAAGATGGGTGTTTGATGAAGTGTGTCATGCTGTGTCTCCAGTCTGTACTCACAGAGCTAAACATCAGTTCACCAGTTGCATGAACCACTTCTGCTTTCAAGGATTTATTGCTACTGTGTGTAGTCTTCTTACGGCAGCCTAGGCATTTTTCATCGCAATGGAAAAAAAAAGTGGGGTTTTTTAAATTTATGTAGTCTCATGAGTGTGTATGATATTGCATAAGATGTAAGTTCTGCAAAGAAAACAGCAGATCCTCACATTGAAGAGCTTTCATTCCAGGGAAACAAAAGAAACAGCTGTAATATATTAAATTGAACAGAAAAGCAAAGCGACACCTGGCTTTACAGGCAAGAAGAACTACCTGCAGAAGACATGACTTTTAAGGGGAAAAAAATTGGAGAGAAAAAGGGATTACAGATATTCTCTGAGAGAATAAAGGGTGATGAATAAGAAAAAGGTTTTCTTGCACTCATATACAAACTATATATTTATATGAATATAGATATGTATGTGACTATATAGACACATACACATGTTTTTACATACACTTTAAATTACCTACTAAATTATAAATCCAGGTCCTTCATCAGAAATTAATATTTTCTATCGTATCATGCTATAGGTTATAATTTTAAAGTTAAATATGGTCATAAATTTATGTGCTATTAAAATCCAAGACTTTCCTGTAACCTAATGTACTTTGAAGCCCTATGCATTTCAATTACATTGTAAGTTATTGAAAAACCACATCTAGTACTTTGGAAGAGTTACCCATGCCAAATCAGAGGGCAGAAACCAGACAAAAATGGTTCCAACAAATATTCAAACTGAGGTTGCACCATAAAGTGACAGTTAATCAATGTTTAAGAAAGTCATAGAAACATAGGAAGATAGCCATTCATGCAAACAGCAGGAAAATCTTCAGCATGTCCTACATGACATTCGACAGCATGGATGCAGACTAACATGCAAAAATCCAAACTTGTGAATTAAATAAAAATGTGGTAGTCTTGGGGGAAGAGATGTGTAAAAGGCCTTTAGTGATTTTTAAGCACAGAAAAGATTTGCATTCCTGTAATACTTAGAACCTTTAGAAGAAAATAATGAGAAATTACCTAAGTAATTTTATATTCTGAGTTATTCCTACATTCATTATTAATTGCTTAATTAACCACTTGAAACTAGGTAATTATTTACAATGTTTAGAATGCAAAGGTTTTGTGATTTTCCTTTGGTACATCTTAAAATCAATTAAGTTGGGGTGGGGGGTGGAAATCAGTTAAGGAATAGAGGGAAATTGTAGTCTCCTATGTTTAAACTGAGAAAAAAAAATTCTGTATACATGTCCTGTGCAGAGACAGGAGTTGAACTCAATGATCCTTGTGGGTTCCTTTGAACTCAGGACATTCTATGACTCTATGAGTCTATGATTTGCCTTTTGTGGTGGTAATACTGGGCATGGCTCCATAGAATTTGCTGTTGATTTCTACAAAACACCATGCGGACCTGGTTCCAACTAACATGGGTTCCAACACTGTAAAAAAGCCCTGAACTCTGGAGTAAATGCAAAGAAGCCTCAAAGGAAATTGATCTGTCCCAAGTCTTAAAACTGAGAACAAACCATCTTTATACTCTGATTTCCCACTAATTCTGATGAATTAAAATTTGACTACTTGCCAAGCAACCTAGCAAGATCTTTACTTAATTGGGAGAAATTCAGCAATATTTTTAAAAATTGTTTAAGAAAAATTCAAGAAAACACAGAACATGCTTCCTCTGAACATCTAGTAAGTCAAATGCATGGGACACCACATCTCAGATTACAGGTTTAATGTCAACATGCATTTTAATTTCATCTTCAAAGCAGTTGAATTCTGCCAGCTTTTTATTATAATTTTTTATTCAGCGTAACTGAGCTAGTGAAGATTTATTTGTACAACTAAATTGACATGCACTGGCCACAGTCAATTTGATACTGAGTGCACAGGTGACTGGGTAAGTTATCTTAAGTATTTTTTTCAATCCATTTCTGATTCTGCAATTATTATGTAACATCCATGGGAAATCTCAATATAATTTCCCAGATGTGTGGCAAAAAAACCGTTAAGAGTGATGTTGTTGTTTTAGTCATTCACCTTGCAGCAACTCATTTGATCTACAGGCTGCTGAACAAGCTGTATTTCCTTTAGAGAAGTGCTTTTATTTTAACTGGAGTGAAGAAATGGATATGGGTATGAAAGTTTGTTACCGTTATGTCCTAGAAATAGTTCAATGCTGCTTATATTAATATAATTAATGTCCAAATGATATATGTTAAATTTTCTGAGAAATAAGCTGTTTCTACAAAATTTTACAGCAAATTTTAATACAATTACTTCTTTTTTTCATACTCCCACATTCAGCCAAAGACCTCGATGTCCCAGTATCTACTGATACTTTTCAGTGTCAAAGGGTATTGTGCAGTACAAGGCTTTTTCTTGTACGGAAGTTCCAACCACTGTATGTCTATAAACGTCACAATTTTTGACTGTTGTAGAAAGTTACATTTTCCTCAGCTTACTTGAGCTCGTGCTTCCTTCAGATCATAACATACTGAGAGCAGTGGAGCGTTAGTAATTGTTGGTTTTCATTTATTAGCAGCCTAGGCATAATAAAACTAAATGATAAGGCATGAATTTTCTCACAGCAATTCCAGCAGTAAAAAAAAACCCAACTCAAAACAAAGAACATCTCCATACCTCCAGAGAACCTATTGTTGAACCATTCATGTGGTTCCAGAATACGATTTTGCATTTGGGCCCCGTAAGGGAGATAACTGGGGTAGCAATGTCAGCTATGTGACCAAATTCTCCATTCGAGCTGTCTGCAAACAGATACCAGCCTTCTTCAGTACACCTGCTCAGAGAGAAAATATTTTGTTTATTAAAACAAAGCATTTAATCATAGTTAAGTTGTACGTAAAGTGAGAATGGTAGTATTTCCTTGTATAGATATAGCATCTTCTGTCTGGGTATCTGGATGCCTTTCAGTTTGTCAATGTGTAGCCAGAATCCCCAAAAGCCCTTGAAAAGGCAGCTAGTATTTTTATATCAGAGATTGGCAAAATAAAATACAGAGCTGAAGTCAGAGTCTACCCACAGGGTCATACAGATGAGGGCTGGAGAGCCTCTGGGTTTCCCCCTCACCCTCGTTCCTCAGGGAAATCAGAGGGTTTGATCCTGGCTTGAATTCAAGAAATCTAAGATACTGGGTGAAATTCTTTCTCCTGAGCTGCTGGCAAAGATGAGGCTGGCTTTGCAGTAGGATCAGACTCTGTACAGAGAGACCAGAAGTGCAGTTTTAGTGTTTCGGATATGTAAGATTTGGCTCCTAAAAACCTTGCTTTTCATAATGAAAACCAGCTGTTGACCAAAGATAAGATTCTGTTCTCTTCAATGGAGCTGCTACATGCTTAGCACTTCTCAAAAGAAAGAATTTTTCCAACAAGGGCTTACAAACCTGTTGATGTGACATACATTTTAAAAAAGGTTCTAGTATTAGGTTTTCCTTGCTTTTCAGTTTTCCTGTTTGGCCAGGCTCTGAGCAACCACTCTGTAAAGTTGCACCACTGGAACTGTGAGAAGGCAGTGACCATGCCCAGCAAGCACTGCCGAGAGAAACGTGGGGCACCCAGAGGATGTTCACAGACTGAAAGTCCTGCTG
>NW_009600765.1:63824-68240 GCF_000690535.1 Cariama cristata
TTTTTTTTTTTCACCAACCATCTCTAAGTTTTTATACTTAGTCTAAAGGACTAAAAGACTTTGGTGCCTGTGGTAAGAATTCAGTTTGATGCAGTCTTTGCTGCAGTAGCCCTCTGCTGTTGACCAAATATTATAAAAGCTATTTCAACAATCCAATGAAGTTTATTTGAAATCTTGTAAGAAAACTGTTTCTTTAAGACTTGTTATAAAATTTTTAAAAATATCTTCGCTATTTATCTAGACACAATTTACCTCAGAATGTAATGTCTATATTGAACTCAACATGTACTGATCTGTGTGACAAAGTAAACATGAATTTAGCACATACAGGTTTATCGCTGCAAAGTTATAATAAAACTAATAGATTACTTTTACTGTATAGAATAGTTTACACTCAATAATCACAAAATACTTTAATATATATTATGTAAGGCCTGTCAAGTGCTCTGGAGGTCAAGGAGAGACTGAATTCCACCACATATTCAGTCACTTTAGGAACAACATGCTCTATCTACTGTAGTACATAATATAAAAAGTAGGCTAGAAATAGGCAAATTTTATCTCTGTATTCACACAGCAATTTCCTCTGAGAATCTGAAGTCCTTTAATTAATTCACTCAACCAAATAATCACATATGCAGTAACTTGTTTCTAATATGACCAGTGACAGATTGATAGACTGCGAAGAGCCTGATCTTCCTTTTGCCCAGGGCAAAGAATTTCACAGAGTATCTCCTTATTCTTCCTGTAACCTGTGGTTGATCTTAAAGTTATATTTAAATGAAAATAATTTTACATCTCTTTCTCTTTCTTGATGTTTAAGAGTGTTAAAGTTTTGCTTCATCGGAAAACTAAAACCTAGTAATAGTCATTGACACAAAAGAGCCCTTCAAAACTCCTTGGAAATCAGTGTCTGGTTCATTGCTTGTTACACAGAGTACTGCTCCTGCCTAGCCTGGTGTCACATCAGAAAAAAAAATATTATAAAGGCAACTGCTATAGCCATGGGAAACTACAGAAAATATTTTGGTAGATGAAAATAAGAGACAATTCTGATAGTTATAAAACATTTTGGTACAGAAATCCTATCCTGTGATCATTACACACTTCTCAGAGGTTTCCCAAAACCCTATTTAGCATGCAAGAATGCCAGAATCATTGTATTTGTAGATATTGGCAAGGGTTTGTATGTAAAGTATCTGCAAATGTCAAAAGGTATGGAAGTGAATTATTCCCATAATTTCTCTTCAGCTAGGAAAGATGATTCTCAGCTCCAAACTATTACTACATTTGTTTTATTTAAAGTGAAGGACTCAAAGATCCTGTAAAATGAAGGAACTTATGCAGGAAAAGATAACAATTTGCAGATTGTTTCTTATGTGTCAATTAGAGAACATGAAGTACATATGATTCATAATTGAAATATGAAGACTTTTACATAAAAAAAAATCAGTAGTGTGTGGGATGGGTTACCTATGCACATTGTTTTAGGTAGAAATAAAATACATGCAGCAAAGTAGTGGTCATGATCACAGTTAACATTTCTACTGCCATCCATAATATAGAACTAACTACTCAGCAGAATTATAAACTTCCTTTCTTATAAAAGAAATGCCTGGTAGTTTATGGTAATTTTTTCTCTTTCTAAGGTACATACAAGTAGATATTTTTGAAGGAACGATATGTTTTAAAAACACATCTTAAAATGTGGAGCAGACCTTCATTTGGTCAGACATGTTACAGGTGAAATCACTGAGGACTGCTGATAAAGCCAACAGGGACAAAAGTCAGTCCGATGGGATTCTAGGGGGAAGAGTAAGGATCTGGGGAAATCTGGATCTTCTCCACTATCTTATTTTTCTTTTCATTGAGAAGCAGATGAGAGATGTGCTACTGAAGTGTTTCTTTTATCACTGTATCCTAGCAATCCAGACATCTTTATAATTACTGCATATATTTACATCATACTTGAGACAGTAGCATAAATATTTGGGAGTGAACTATTACAGAAAATAAGTACAAAATAGAGTAACGTATATGCAAGCCTTAGGGCAATTAGGTAAAAGTAATTCTAAAACAAAAAAGTAAGAGAGCGTTTTTGTTACAAGATCTTCTCCTAATAATCTGCAGGTACTATAAGTGATAATAGAAAACTTTGAAAACTACATAGTTACAGATCTTTCAAGCAAGTCTGCATTTGGAATGTTAATTTATTTCCCTCCTTTCTGCTGTTATTTCAATGTAGCAATTTTTGGTTTCTTTTCTTTCTTGGTGCTCAGTATTCTACCAGAGTCCTGCTCGGAGGCAAAAGAACATCCAGTTCTCTCAGGTTTCCGAAAACATTTAAAAACTCAGAATTTACTCTGCTACTGGGAACTCATACCTTCAGTGGTCCAAGAGTGGCAGCACTGTATTTACAGTAGGATTCAAGAGGGCTGTAAGAACCAGAATGGTAAAGAGCTCTGAAAACCAATACCACTTACAGCCCTCATACTCCCCAGAGTATTCAGTATTATGTCCAGGCCTCTCAGTGAGATTAGTTAGAAGCAGTGGTAGGGTACAATCAGTACAATGATGAAACTCAAACATCCATCTCTTATTCGGTGTGTTCTGTCACATATGTCTTTGTCCTGAAGGCAGACCAAAATCACATCTCTGCCTAGATACTGCTGGTCCATAGGGCATCCCAAGAAGGCAGGTGTCATTGCAATTTTTTTCCCCTTATTTCAGTGTTTGCTATAATGTAACATTTAAAACTGCTAAACCAGATGAAATTCCCATGTATGATAGAGATCACAAAGTGCTAGCCATTAAACATGGTGACAGTATGTGATTATAAGAATATTAAGGATGTGTGGGAAAGTAAGGGAAAATGGAAGGATCAGAAGGGGTTGGATAAGTGTGTGTAGGGCATCCTTGTTCACCTTCACTCCTATCATGGAAATATTTACACTTAGGACTGCAAGACATATACTTGTGACCTATCCATGTTGTTGTTTAAAAGGAAAGTTTACTTCTGGTGTCTGTGGCTGATATTAACTTGCATCATGTATGCCTACAGAGCAAAGCAATCTCTCTGTCTTGAATTCTTTAAGCTAACTGGTGTAGCAACCTGCATGGAATTTACAGGAAGATGCACATGCTATAGGGGGAAACATTTGAAGAAAGTAATGAGAAATCATTCTGTTTGCCTATAGTTTACATACTAGAGGACCTGCACCTTCTATGGATACATCTTTTGCAGCAGAGCTGGCTAACATATATGCGATAATCTTGTTCAGTTTGTCAAGCTGTGACTTTTAAAGTTAAAAATTTCTTAGCTGGCCTACATGTATTTTAAACCAGTAATATACAGTCACAAGGTATCCCAAAACTATCCATAAACCTAAATTACCAGGCTCTCTTACTCTGCTCAGAAGTTGTTCTCCTCCTCACACTCCACCCTTGTTCTTTAAGTGATCTTCAGCCAAGTTAGTTTCTTCATTGTGTGATTTAATCATCCGACCCCTTCTTAAGTTCCTTTCTTTCCTATTGCATAAAAGTACTTGCCATATTTTTTTTTTCTTTATTCTTTTTCTTTTTCAAATGAGACCTGAAGAAGCCGATGGTACTAAGTGTTAAACAAGATATTGTTTAATTAACTTGTATAAGAGTGAATAAATTTGGCTTTCAATGTAGATCTTATGTAAGTGCTGAAATTCAGCAGAATACATGCAGGCTCTCCTGCCAGTAGTTGCAAGATCTCAGGCTCATTTGGAAAATTATCCCATGGAAAACCTCTTAGTTGGCAGCTACAATATGTGTCATTAAAATCTTGATATTTACCCTTTGAAAATAATTAATTTTACCTCTGTACTGCAATCATTCCTGATATAGAGACATTCCCGTGCCAGTGCAATAATCCTAATTAATTTCAGAGGGAAATTCACAACATTTTAATGGCTCTAAAAAATTCAACATAAGCAACTGACATACATTTCCATAGTTGACTTTGTTAATAGCTTAGTATTTCAAGTATCTTTTAAAATGTAAGCAAAGAATGGGCATGCAGAAAAGAATCCTCATTGTATTTCCCCCTTTGAAGCATTTAGAAGAACACAGGGAACTGAATATACTTAATGGGAATTAGTATTGAGGGAAAGATTAAGTGTGTTAAAAAAAAGTTGGACGCCTATCCAAAACATTAGGCCCAGCTTAAATCTGATAGTGTTATCAAGTAAAGTCTCATGCTATGAATTACTCATTTCATAGTAGTAATTGTCTATTGTTGTAAAGTCTGAAAGTGGATCAAAAGTTAATCAGCTGAACTTCCTTGTGTAGAAAGTTCAAGCTCTGATTTAACTGATTGTTGGATATATCTGTTTTTAAATTGCTAATTTATCTATGTCTCCTAGAATCATAGAATCATTATGGTTG